>NC_041061.1:24405267-24705267 GCF_900634775.1 Gouania willdenowi | reverse complement strand
GTGTCTTAAGCGACTTGCTCGGGCAGCCTGCTAAAAGAGAATTACAATAATCCAGTCTAGAGGTAACAAAAGCATGGACTAGTTTTTCGGCGTCGCCCTGAGACAGGATAGATCTGATTTTAGCAATGTTACGGAGATGAAAGAAGGCAGTTCTTGAAGTTTGTTTTATGTGAGAGTTGAAGGATAAATCCTGATCAAATAGAACCCCAAGGTTTCTAACAGTTGTGCTTTGTGCCAGAGTAATGCCATCTAGGGCAGTTAGGCTAGCATAGGTTTCTCTAAGGTGTCGCGGGCCCAGTACAATGACCTCAGTCTTGTCTGAGTTGAGAAGAAGAAAATTTTGGTCCATCCAGGCCCTAATGTCCTTTAGACAGGCCTCAAGTTTAGATAGCTGATTTGTCTCACCTGACTTCATTGATACATACAGTTGGGTATCATCAGCATAGCAGTGAAAGTTAACAGAGTATTTTCTCATAACATTACCAAGGGGGATCATATAGATACAGAAGAGGATTGGACCTAGCACAGAGCCCTGAGGAACCCCGTAGCTTACTTTAGTGTACACAGAAGACTTATTATTCACGTGTACAAACTGGTACCTATCAGATAGGTAGGACTTAAACCAGTTTAGGGCAGTCCCTGTGATTCCAAGTAATTTCTCTAATCTCTCTAGTAGAATATAGTGATCTATAGTGTCAAAAGCTGCACTAAGATCTAATAAAACCAGCACTGAGAGTCGTCCTTCATCTGAAGCCCAGAGTAGATCATTAGTTACTTTAACTAAAGCAGTCTCTGTGCTGTGTTGAGCTCTAAAGCCTGACTGGAAGTCCTCGAACAGGCTGTTGTTTTGAAGAAATTCACAGAGCTGAGCTGCCACAACTTTCTCAAGAATCTTTGAAATAAAAGGAAGATTAGATATAGGCCTGTAGTTTGCTAAAGTGCTGGAATCAAGAGTAGGTTTTTTGAGAAGGGGTTTGATTACAGCTACTTTAAAGGACTGTGGCACGTAGCCTATTGATAGGGATATATTTATTGTCTCCAACAAAGATGGGCAGACTAGGGGAACAACTTCTTTAAACAGCTTAGTTGGGATCGGATCTGAAAGGCAGGTCGATGGTTTGGAGGATGAAATAATAGAGTTAAGTTCCTGAAGTCCTATATGTGTGAAACAGTTTAGGTTAGGCCTATTTACATTTAATGGTACAGCAGGCCCAGGTGAAGGCAGGGAGTGGCTAATTTTATCTCTAATCTTGTGAATTTTATCGTTAAAAAATGTCATAAAGTCCTCACAGCTGAGGGCTAGAGGAATCATGGGCTCAATAGAGCTCTGACTTTGTGTTAGCCTGGCTACAGTGCTGAAAAGGTACCTCGGATTATTTTTATTTTCTTCAATTAGTGAGGAGTAGTATGTAGATCGACTATGTCGTAAGGCTGTCATGTATTTACTATGGCTTTCTTGCCAAAGTATTCGTGACTCCTCTGTTTTATTGGAGCGCCACATTCTCTCTAATTTACGGGTTGTTTGTTTGAGTGTGTGAGTTTCAGAGCTAAACCACGGAGCTTTCCTCTGACGTTTAATAGTTTTTTCCCTCAATGGGGCAATTGAATGTGTACATTTAATTAATATAATAGCTTAATAAAAAATAATCATATGGACCAGTTTAATGAATGGTATACCTCATAAATGATCTTTTTCAAAGTGAGAACATACTGTAATACCTGCCTGGTCCACATTCCTGGTGTCATATAATGGCTAGTTTATATACATGTACAGTATGGATCAATTGTTAGTGATGAACATGTCAATATCAGACCAAGTCACTTTCCTTGTATAATTTTAAACTCTATTTGGCAGTAAAACTATTCTGATTCTGATGTGGGGAAAAAAACATACTGTTATATTCTTACAACAGAGCAAGGCAAAAGATTACGCTGACTTTTTTTTTTTTTTGCGTCTCTTCGTCTTTTAAAAGCGCAAATACGCATTGAAATTTGTTTGTTGAAAGCCGGTATAAGTGACTGAATGCAGTCTGAATGTTGCACTTGCTATATTGAATATCAGATAGATTAGGACTAGCTTTATCGTTGTTGCGTGGGGCCATGACATTCTCCCCTAAATCTTTTCTCTTTGAGCAGGTACCTCATCAAGAGCACCTGCTTGATTGGCTGCAGGAGGGAGTCTGCTGGCTATTTAAGGCCTGCACGTCATTCTGTGAGAAGAGCTGGGACAGACTTGAGAGGATGCAGGGCTGGGCTGGGCACATGCTTCATTTTGTTGTATTTATTTAGTTTATTATTTTAGCTTGGCCTGGGAGTGACCGGTAGTCAATGTTTTCGTTTATATATGTATCCCAGTTTTCTAATTTAGGGAGGGGGAGCAGCTTCAACGGCCCTATAGGGGTTGGCCTGCCTCCCCCTGCATTTTGTTGGTTTCAGCTGGAGCTTCCATGCCCTTTCAGTTTTTCACTTTTGGTGAGTTTTGATTTATTTAATTAAAAACACTTAAATGAATCTTTGTGTGATGTCCTTAATTATGTTCTGGTCTTCTTATTTCAAGCCATTTGTTCTTTTTGTACCTTCCTTGAGGAGACCATAACATAATGGGGGCTTGTCCAAAAATGAATTGATAATTTATATTACAATTGTAGATATTTTTTTCTTTCCTGAATTGGAAATGTATTGGACATTTTTTGGTGTGCACAGTATAAGTTTTGAGGTTTAGACTTATTGTGTCCACCTCAATTGATTTTTTTTTTTTTTTATTGATAGGCTATTTGTGAAACTGCATTCAAAATTATTTCAAGCCATTTGTTCTTTTCGTACTTTCCTTGAGGAGACCATAACAATCGTACAAAAAAGTCCGCTAAAAATGTCAGCACATAGCACAAACAGCGTCGTGTTTACATTTTTATCCCTCTTGACCTATGACCCAAGTTGGTCGTGCATGCGCACTTCCAGAGTGAGAAAAGGCTTAGTGTCATCCTACAATGCCTCTGTTCATGTCTACGCGCTCTTATTTTGAAAACGGCAACTTCCGGTCGCACAATATGAAAAAAGGGCCTGTTTTGTTTGTTTTAAAATATTTAATATTCTGTTAGTAGAAACAAAAACGAAAATCAACCGGTTTTTGCAGTTCATTTTTATCCCCTCTCGACCCTGATAAAGAAAAAATGCCTTGAATTTCTATCTTAATTTAACATTTTAAAATTAAAACCAAATAACTTAAAAAACATTTTTTAATTATTGTTCAACTATTCTTATTGAGTGAAACATTCCATGACCAAAACATATACCGACAATTACAGGCTGGTTAACAATCACATTTTAACTTTCCCATTGACTGTAATCTACTAACGATGTGTGGTATACCGTTTTGTTTTGTCCCCGTTTTTCCAGCCACTCAAATTAATGTGGGTCTCCATTAACCAAGGAAGCTAGAACATCCCAAACCCCAGTCAAAGATCTCCTTTAGCAGCAGTACTGTGAGCAGCACCTTCATTCTTTCACATGATCTATGATACTTTCTGTGGGACTCATAAGAGGCAGTAACTGATATCTGGGTTCAAATGAATGGCGCCTACAGGACGTGTGAGCTCCCCTCACTAAAAGTCATGCGTGAATTAAAGGACTTACTTTGGTGGAGGCTGACGTCATGTAGCAGGTGTTCGTGAAGTCCAAAGAAGTAAAAATGTAGCCGTGTTTACACCAGCATTCAGGATGCTAACAGTAGAGCTAGCTAAGTAGCTAGCTTAACGTGTGGTGCTGAGATGGCGGAGCGCAGTGAATGCAGCACGGCGTTACTGGTGACGTCAGGGGTCGTTTGTGACTAACTCTTTTTTTTTTTTTTTTTTTTTTTTGTATCTTTTATTGAACATTTAAAAACCATACAAACTCTCGATAAGGATAATAAACTCAACTTCAAACTTCTTCAAAAGCAAAGAACAAAAAACAACAAAAGGGGGTACATTTAAGAAAAATAAAAACTAAATATTGCGAATCAACAAATAAGCACCCATATGCAAAGAGTCGGCGCAAGGCGGTATTAAATATATATACAAATATATAAATACACAGGTGAACATAAACACACGTTTCAAATTAAAACAATAAATTAATTAGAAAAGTCTAAACATAACTTATATGCAAATTTACAGGAGCTTCTTATCCAAGGTTACAAGAGATAACGGAGAAGATGCCTCATTCATGTGTGAAATAGTACCAACCGGTTTACAGTCCAAATCAGATCTAATGGGATTACCTTTCACGCGTAAGACTTTTAGTAAAACACTTCTGATTGCATTTGGCCACTATAACAATCACACAAAGATAATTTGCTGACTTTGTGGCTAAATCTGTGAAGTACTGTAGTGAAACCAGCCTCTAAGCCAGTGTAAGCGTACTTGAGCACATTGCTAGAAATCCTTCTAACGAGCGCACTGCGCCCGTGTGTATAATGGCGGATCCTTCCTTTATCCAGCTCCAATTGGCCAGGGCTAAAGCCTGGTCCCATAGTGTTTGATAACACCAATTTCTACAGGCTCTGAGCTTTACAACGCTGTGTCAAACATTCTGATTGGTCAAAGCATTGTGGCACTAGAGCCATGCTTAACGCATCAAAGAGTGGAACCAAAAAAATACAGCAGAAACCTGACTAAAAATAGATATGTTCATTTCAAGCCAAATTGCAACACCTATTGGTCAAACATGAGACTATCCATCCATCCATTTTCAGACCCACTTTGTCAGGATCGCATGGGGTCTGCCGGTGCCAATCTCCAGCTCTCATTGGGCACTGGGCGGGGGTACACCCTGGACAGGGCGCCAGTCTATCAATTTGACTAACATATTGCAGTTACAAACTTCTTACCAAGCGTTTGGAAAACTTTGGCAGAGTTGTGGCAAAGTGAGCTTCCACCTGAACTTTTTAGTACAAAAACGTGCACATCTTTGGCCTATTGATTATTATCATCACCAAACTTGCAGCAGTTGATAGAGCATAACGTGGATGGCTGTTCATCATAGGAATGGGATCCACACAAGGTTCCTGCTGCTTAACAGAAGGTTTTCCTTGCCGCCATGATGAATTCATGTTGGGTGTGGGATACATATGTATGTGTATATACGTATATATGCATATGTGTGTATCCATAAAATGAAGAGTCCGTCCTTAAGACTGCTCTACTGTAAAGTGTCTTGAGATACCATTGGTTATGATTTGGCGCTATACAAATAAAGATTGATTGATTGATTGATTGATGTCCATACATTAGTTCAATTATTTCTGCTTTTATAGCCTTCATTAATTAGAATTGACGTTATTTTTTATGTAAATCTTCAGGTTTTTTTTGGGCTGACTACAGATTTCTCTATATAAAACATGATTTATTGTCACTCAATATCATATTTCCACAATGTAAAGGGTCCTACTTCAACCTGAACAAAAATTAGCCATGTCGGTCATGTAGAAGCTTAGAAAAACCTTATTTGTTATGGATATGTGATTTTTGGAGATAAGTGGCTGGGGCTTAAGAGGTGTATTTACACCGTTAGATAACTTCTATATTTCATCCTCCATGTTTCAGACACAGGAGACCCCGTCACTGGACGGGTACCAGTCTGTCCAAGAGACACGACCCATGGCTGTGTCCATTATTTTGAGTCCTAAGTGCGAGCTATGCCTCAAACAGCTGTAAACAATTACATTCACACTTGTGCCCTTACAGTCACTTTCCACACTCACGTTGACATTTAAAAGACTACGCACATATGGAAAATCATTTGAGAATAAATTTGATGTCAACCATAGTAACAATGGTCTACTCGTGAAATATTTCCTACTAATAGTACGAGTATACCTAATGCAAATGAAGTTGGAGGGATTATAACCAAATCCAGCTCCCTGTAATTAGCCGATTACTTTATGTTTTAATAAGAGAACATATTTAGTTTGACTCTTTCAGCAGCTTAATCAGTTAAAGGTCTGTACAATGTCATTTAACGTATGAATAATGACAAGTTCAACATTTATTTAATATTGTGCATTGATGGATTGTCATTGCTCAATAAATATTTTCTTATTCTTAATGTATTCTGTGTGTGCTGATCAGCTGTCTCCAGTGTTCACAGACATCTTTAACACCTCACTGGAGACATGCACCGTACCAGCCTGTTTTAAGGCCTCCACCATCGTTCCTGTCCCTAAAAAGCTGAGGATCACAGGACTTAATGACTACAGACCCATCGCTCTGACATCTGTGGTCATGAAGTCCTTTGAACGCCTCATGCTCTCCCACATCAAGGACATCACCGACCCCCACCTGGACCCCCTGCAGTTTGCCTATAGATCCAACAGGTCTGTAGACGATGCTGTAAACCTGGCTCTCCACTTCATCCTCCAGCACCTGGACTCCCCAGGCTCCTACGCCAGGATCCTGTTTGTGGACTTCAGCTCTGCTTTTAATACAATAATCCCAGCTCTCCTTCAGGACAAGCTTTCCCAGCTGAACGTGCCAGACTCCACCTGCAGGTGGATCACAGACTTCCTGTCTGACAGGAAGCAGCACGTGAAGCTGGGAAAAACCATCTCTGCTCCCCGGACCATCAGCACTGGATCTCCTCAGGGCTGTGTTCTTTCTCCTCTGCTCTTCTCCCTGTACACCAACAGCTGCACCTCCTCTCACCAGTCGGTCAAACTCCTGAAGTTTGCAGACGACACGACCATCATCGGTCTCATCGCTGATGGAGACGAGTCTGACTACAGGTGGGAGACAGACCGGCTGGTGTCCTGGTGCAGCCAGAACAACCTGGAGCTCAATGCTTTAAAGACAGTGGAGATGATAGCAGACTTCAGGAAGAACCCAGCCCCCCTCACCCCCCTCACCCTGGGAGACTCTACAGTGAGCTCTGTAGAGTACTTCTGCTTCCTGGGGACCATCATCACTCAGGACCTCAAGTGGGAGCTGAACATCAGCTCCCTTATCAAAAAGCTCAGCAGAGGATGTACTTTCTGCGGCAGCTGAAGAAGTTCAGTCTGCCAACAAAGATGATGGTGAACTTCTACAGCTCCATCATCCAGTCCATCCTCTGCTCCTCCATCACCATCTGGTACGCTGCAGCTACGGCCAAGGACAAGGCCAGACTGCAGCGTATCATCCACTCTGCAGAGAAGGTCATCGGCTGCAATCTGCCCTCCCTCCAGGACCTGTACGCCTCCAGGATTTTGAGGCGTGCAGGAAAGATTGTGGCCGACCCCTCCCACCCCGGTCATAAACTGTTTCAATCTCTCCCTTCTGGTAGGAGGTTTCGGTCCATCAGGACCAGAACCTCCAGACACAAAAACAGCTTCTTTCCCTCTGCCACCATCCACATGAACACACCCCAAGTCACCCACTGAACCCCCCCCCCCCCACCCGATCACCACCTCCACCAGCTTGATACCATGCTGCACTGTATATATATATTTATCCTTTATTCTCTATCTATCCTTTATTTATCCCTCATCCTTTATATTTATCATTATTATTATTGTTGCTGGGTTGTTCTTTGTTGTTTTGTTTTTATTTCTTTTATTTCTTTTTGTTGCTTGTTTTGTGCACCAACCACCAAGTCAAATTCCTTGTACTGTCCTCAAAACTGTACATGGCAAATAAAACATTTCTGATTCATTCTTTGAATTTATAGCCTCAATTTCTCGTTTTCGGTTTCAGCCAAGAATTTTCATTTTGATATTTTCACAAGCCAATAGGCATGCTTGAATTTGCTTTCCTAAGTTGTCTGAAGAAAGGTAACCTGAACATACAGTAGCACAGGATGTGATTGTGTCCCAGCAGCTGAAGAAACAGATGTGCATTCATTCTTTTTCCAACATTGTCCTGCTTCAACCTGCTTTGGTGGTCTTGTGGACAAAGCACTGGTGTACATTTCATGGTTTGTTGTGTGCCAAATTCTGAAAAAAATGTCCTGTGTGAGGTACTCCTTGGTACCTGATGCCATTTTACCTTCATTCATTGATCAGAGCTACCACCTGCTCACACTAAAAAAAAAAACAAAGAACAGCTGATGATTCCTTCTGTGGTCAGATCAGCAGAGCGCTGTCATGAAAAGCTATCATTAATGGACTGGATCTGTCGGCTTGTCCGATATGTTTTGGTCCGGTCTGACATTACCCACTATGTGTGCAGCTAGCTTTACTCAGGTAATCCCATTTTGTTTGGAGGAGTAACAACCCTTTGCGCACACAGCAGTTCTTTTATGTTTACTTCACTTTAACATAAATATGATTTTTTTAATGCCCTTACTGTGTCTCTCTCTGCAGTCTGTGCTTTCTAAGGGTGTAAGATTTATTTTACAAAATGGGACTGTACATAAATGACTGAAAAATATTCCTTTATTTTTTTGGGAAAATACTGTACTATTTTTCTTTTATTTTTCATTGTCAAAAGAATCCCTTGATAAACTATTCAAAACAATGCAATTTAACTAAAAAATCTTGAATGAAATAAAGGAATAATAAAAATAAAGAAGAAGCTTATTAATTTAAATTCTGGTTCTATAGTAAACAATGCAAATCTGCATAATAGTTCTTTTTCTTTTTAAAAGTGCAACTGAACATGTATTTTGTGCCTTAACAATTGGACTTTAAAAAAAAAATAACAGTCTGTACTGTATTTATGTTTGGACCACCAGAGGGCACTGGTAACCCAGTGGTCGGTTGGCATGCAGATATCTTGCAGTGAAGAAGAGATGCTATGCTAGCAGACAGAGCGATTAGAAAAAACGTGACTTTTACAGATATTCACATAATATTACAGATATTCTTTCGGTGCTAAAGGATTAAGGAATCATTTATGAATATGTTTAAGAGTAGAAGGCGGCCAGAAAGAAAGTATTAGCAGATTTCGTCCGCCGCCATCACTTCTGGTGATACTAAAAAAAATACTGCGATTCAATTTTCACAGCATCGATGTGAACCTTGATACCTATGAATCGATTTTTAACTGCCTTACGATTACTCATTACATCCCTAATTGTAATTAATTATCAATCACGCAATTACAATTATAATTGACCCTAGTCAGTGCACAATTATCGTATCGATCCAAAAATCATGTTTAATCATGTTTTTGAACAAAAGAAAAACATTTCACTGCGCTAACATATGCATAGCATGTACACTTCCAGTCACCAGGTGAGTGAACCACATCAGGCCTTGTTAAACTTTCACTCCTCAATGCATTTTAGCTGGAAGTTGATTTCACTTTAGTTCCATGAAACATACTGGACACTTTTCTAGATGAATGTGGTTACTTTTTTTTCTAAAATAATTTAAGAACTTAACAGAATCATAATCTGTTCTCGAAGCAAAAGTTGAACTTTTTTGAAAATTTAATTTGACAGTTTAATAAACATATCACTTGTATGTTTTTTTTTTTTGTTATTGGTGCTTGAATTACAGTTAATTACCATTTACTTGTTCTTGCAAGTTGATTTTTTTTTTTTTAAATAAATTGTATTTCATACCATTTCGGATTTAATAACCTGGCACTAACTTGATATTAGCATTAGCCTAGCATTAGCATTAACCTCGTGTTAGCATTAGCCAAGCTTTAGCATTAACCTAGCATTGACATTACTCTAGCAGTAACTGAAAAATAGCAATAAGGTTGAAAGTTGAAATTAGTTGGAGAAAGTTGCAATTTATTTGGCCATAAAGTCTTCACAATGGTGAGAAATAATATAAAACATTCCAATAAAACAGCTAAATGTACTAATAAACCCAGGATTGAGCATGACGTTCACAGAGAGCAGCGAGTTCAGTTCCTACAAGTGTAACTGTAGTGGTCCATATCAATGTGTGTCAGTGCAGTCTTGCCCAAGGTTGAGGGCAGCTTCAGCTGCTGAAGGGAGGCAGGATGAAGGCCACAAGCAGACAGGTCCACGGAGCCCTCAGAGACCTGCAGGGGGCGTTATAGAGAAGGCTGACATCAAACTACAGACCTGATAAAGCTTTAGACAGGACAGTGGAAAACACACCTGCAGCTTGGGGTTGTGCACGTTCATCACTGCAGTAGGAGAATGGCTGAAGAGTGCAGCGGAGAAGTTTCCACCCTGCGCTGACCGAAGGAGGGTCGTTATGGAGTGAAGAGCAGAGGGGAGGACGGGCCCTGCAGCAAACACACGTCAGTGGTCTTAAGGAGCCCTCAGTCAGACAGCATAAGGCCCCTGCAGCCCTGTACCTGTGATCTCCAGACTGCTGATGTTCTGGAAGGAGGAACCCACCTGGCTCTTTACGTTCACACAGCGGCTCTGAAACACACGGAAAAGCTGAGCCCTCCCATCTCACAAAGCTCTAACTGGTCTGATAAACCAGGGATTCTCAACCTTGGGGTCAGGACCCCATTTGATGTCGCGACTAGGACTAGGAGGGGGTCGCAAGATGCCTTCAAGAAACAGAATATTTTTTGAACAATTTCAACCTAATTTTTGCTTATTTTTATCCATTTTCTGCAACTACACCAAACTTGCCATAATTTAACCTATTTTCGTCACTTTTTCTTGCCATATTTTTGCTCCTTTTAATGCATTTTATCTACATTACTCCTATTTCTGCCACTTCTCCATCTAATTCCAATGCCTTTTCTGCCCATTATTTCCACTTTCAAGACATTTTCGACACTTATAAACCTTTTCCACCTCTTTTCCCACCTAATGATGCATATGTTGACCCATTATTGTCATTCTTTTAAACTCTTTTCACCATATTTCATACTTATTTTTGCCAAATTAACCACATTTACCAATATTGACACTTTGAACCCTTCTTACCACTTTTTCTGTCCACTCATTTTTAACCAATTTCTGTGTTTTTTAAAAAAAAAAAAAAAAAAAAAAAATCCCATTTCACCACCTTTTCTGGTCACTTTTAACCAATTTTATTTCTGATTAAAACAAAAAATTACATCTTTAGGATGACTGTATACTATGGCGCAAATAATAATAAACTTCCGAGATAACAGTGGATATTATTCAGATAAATAAATACATATGGTTATCATAGATTCATAGAACAATGGACCATCATTTTGCTGACTTTATGGATGGGCCCCAAAAAGCTTTCCCCTTTATTCTCTCTTATAAATGACAATAAAGTATAATGTATATTCTATATTAAACCACAGGAGTAGCCAGGATTGTCAGGAGAGGAGTTTCCACTATATGACGTATTATTGGGGGAAAATCCAACTCGCCCGTTCAAAGCTGACTTTTTTACAAAATATGGAATAACAAGGGAGGCAGGAAACAACTTTTTCAACTTTGGCCCTCTGAATGAGGCTAAAGGAATGTATAATACTGTACCAAAACCATTACAAAGTGAGTTTTTCATAATACTGCCCCTTTAAGATGCTAAACTTGTGTGTGTGTCTCATGTACCTTCAGCGTGTGCATAGTGGCTCCTCTGAAAGCAGAGGGGGCGAGGAGGGTTGGGGGTAACCCTGCCTGGGAGCCAGCTGCAGCCACGATGCTTTTACAGTTGATGAGGAAGTTGATGAGGGTGAAGGTGTGAGCTCCTTCCACACACACCAGAGACTCTGGTTTGTGGTCCAGAGACACTGCTTGAGAGTCTTTGTGACTGCAGCGAGGGTCAAAGAGTCTGACATCGGTGTGTGTGTGTATGTGTGTGTATTCAGTCTGCTGTAGAACTAAAGGATACAGCTGTATCCTGATACCATCAGGCTTTCTGATCTTGTCCTGGATTCCCATCTCCACCAGCCAGGAAAGGTTGCAGTCTTCTTCATTCTCAGAGGCCTTTTCATCACATGCCAGACCATCTGTGGTCCTCTTAGGGTCAGAATCTCTGCTTTTCAAAGTAGAGCCACAATTATCAAAGTCACAAGCTGTTCTGGAGTGATATCAGCTGAACGGCAACAGAAAAAGCAGGAAAAAAGTCTCACAAAACATTTTGCTTAAGGTATTGTGCTTTTTCAATCACATAGTTAATTCTATAGCACACTACAATGATGATGCAACCTTATGTTGGTCTGTAAATGCAGTAAATTTAAATAACTGCCTTGAATAAATTTGCGCTCACATCATGGCTCTATCAAATGCCTTTAAATAGGCCACTGTCTCTTTAAGAAACTCCTACGTTCCGACACGCCCCTTCAGCACGCTGTCTGTGGCGTCATCACAACACTACTGCATCTCCTCCAACTATTATCGATCTTCGGTGCACTTTAATTTGACTATTGGAAAGGAGCTAAACTTTATCACTTAGTGCACAATGACCACAGGATATTGTGCATCCGTACAAATTTAATCCTGCGTCTGACCCGGAAAGTGACTTTGAAGATGAACCTGAGAGAGTTCAGAGGCTCTTACAAGACGTGTCTGTTTGGTCATATTCAACCTTCTTGTCATAAATAAATAAATAAAAGTAATTTTGAAGCTACATTTTGCAAGTCAGTGATATATAATGAAACTATGTTGCAATGAAATCATAAACATAACATAAAATGTACAATCTTTTTTTTTATCATAAAGGGCAACAGCTAAACGTTTGATTAATCATTTCTTTTATGTTAAAAGCAACATAAATGGTTACATTTTGGAGCCGGATGTTTGGCTAAGGACAGTTATGTTACATTATGAAGCTACATGTTGCTATGAAGCTATATTTTGCAATAAAATGCTGTGCTGCTGCCGGCTTGAGACGCGGGGGTGGGGCGCTCTGCTGTTCAGTGGTGGGCAGTGACGAAAGGTCCGAGGTGTTTCTAGGAGGTGGGGGCATTCCTAGGAGGACTCAGGCGAATCTACACTTGAAATGGAAGCCGTCAGAGTTTTTAAAGATTACTCACATATACATGAATGAGCCAAGGCAACACCCCAGGCATGTTTTAATGAGGGACTGACATAGTAACATGATATAAATCTTGAAAAAGTTGATTTTACATATTACCCCCCCTTTAATTGTAGATTTAGATAGTGCTGAAATGACTTAATGGGTGGCTCTTAACCAGTATTCATGAGCGCTAAGGTATGATGATACCTGCAGCCTTTCCTTTGGCTCTCTGCTCTTTTACTTTTAAATGGTGCCCCATTTGTGGGAGGAGTATGTGGGTTGCCATAACAGATTTATTACTATGAGGCATTATTACAATAACAAAAGTAATCTACCGAAACACACGTGCTTATACTTTCAGTGCCAAGTTTAAATAGTTCGACACCAAAAACAATCAAACGTTACAGTAATTCCAGAGCAAAGAATGAATCACTTACTCTTCTTCTCTGTGCTGCTCCACACTCTGCTTCTCCTCCATCAAAGGGACACTGAACCTGATGCCTGACCAGGAACAGCAAAAGAACCAGTCAATAGTGAGGAATGGAACTTACTTTCTGCAAAGTAACACTCCCAAATCCCATGGAGTCATCATGGTACTGCTGCAGCGTTGCTGACGGGTACTTGAGGACTTTCATTAGGGGCCACCAATTGTTATCCTGTATGTCCTATTTCTGAGGAAATCCCACTACCCATGCACGAAAAATCACAAAGTTCAAAAAATTAACAACAAATCAACAATATGTGCAACTTTTAACTCAAAAACCGTCCCCACATTTTTTTGCCCAATTGACACCAAACTTGCTACAGCACATCTTCAAACTGTCCTACGTGACCAATCCCACACACATTATTAATTTATTGAAATCGGAGCCTTCAGTGCATCATGTTTGCCCGTAAACGATGTTGTGAACACATACTACATTCTTGCTAAATACAATAACATTTTCAAAGTTCAATTAAAAAGACATTTGACCTGATTTTGTTAAAACCATTGGGACAATATGTTTGTGTTTGCTTTGAGTGTTAAACAATATCTACCTATGTAATTATTTATATCAAAAGTACATTTTCTTTTTGTGATATTCAATGCAAGACTGTTGGGCTTTTATTTTTTTGTGAGCACACAGAATTTTGGGATTTTATTACAAGATTGGATTTCAGGACAGGATTCTGGTTTTCCATCACTTGAGTTTCATCAGAATAAGTTTGGTATAAAAATAATAAAGGATGAAAGTAAGTATGTTTTTTGCGTGACTCAATTTTAATTTGGAAATATTTTTTTCATGAACGTGGATTATTAAAAAGGGAGCCATGTTTTTCCACTTTTTTGTTTTGTTTTGAATGAGTTAAACATATTTAAAAATGTTATATTTGTGCAATTTAAAGCTGCTGGTAATATTGCCCAAATTTTTTTTTTAAAGAAATTTAATCACAGTTGTGTTAGAACCTTCTCCTAGCCATTGATCTGTTGTTGAACCTTAGAGAACCTGCTGGAGCTCACCCTCTGCCTTCAGGGCCTCACGCAGACCTCTGGTGGTCGGGGAGATGTAGGCCGTGATGTTGCTGTATCCTCCAAGACCAGCTGTCCTGAACAACACGGTAAACTGACAGAAACCAGAGCATGTTACCTACTGCACTCTGTACGGAGGATTCAGCCACTAAGTGGAGAGCACACACACCCACCTGAGAGGAGCAGAGGTAGAAGTACGGACACAGTCTTGACTTTAACAGACTGTAGAGAGATGACAGACTCAGAACCCTGTGAAGGAAAGTGGTGCAGTATGAACATCCAAGCGGCGTCTCTCAGAGCTGCAGTGGAGATGATGGAGGAAGTTCAAAACGACCCCCTGCATACTAAGCCTTCACCACGAGGCTGTGTTTGAAATGTCATAAACGTCAAAATGAGTATGTAGTGCGTTCACATTAGATAGCATTAAAAGATTGAGTGAGCGAGAAACACCGGGATGTGTACTATATCAGGACATTTCCAAAGTGTGCACGGTGGGCACACTAGCCATACTCAACATCCCCATGATGCATTGCGAGCGGAATGTAAAATTGTCCTGGGACCGGCTCTAAGCTAAAAATCAAACGTCGCCTTTTCAAAACAAAAGCATTTCTTCTAGTCTTCCATTAGTTTTTTAACACTTCTGTAAATAAGGCTCTTGTTTTGAAGTTAACCAGAAATTTTTCAGCAGGACAATGAAAATCTCTGAAATGTCGGCATGAAATGTGTTTCCTTTTGTACCATTCACTGAGAAAAGTACGAAACATTATGAAACATTACAAAATGTCCAAAGGCAACGTAGAGAGCTGCCTTTGGACGTAAATAGTTTTCATCTTGGGGAACTGACTGCGCATGCCCAAACATGTGAAAACACACTATGGGGCCAGAGGCAGAGCTGAAATGTGCTTTTGGGAGAGGGTGTGGCCTCCTCCTGGCTCCTCCTCCTGCCTTACAGCGGAGTGAGACTGTGCAGCGTCTCTACCGTACCAGGAAATAGCACTGTTTAGATATTTGGCCTATGAAAAACACTAAATGCTGACACTTTCAAACTTATAGGTACCGTAGGCTCTCGGAAATGAAAAAGAAATAATTCATAATTATATTATAATTAAAACAAATAATCAATATCAATTCACCCTTGGATAGGCATTGCCTACCCTGACAGCACGTCACTGTCACATGTTGATATTCTACTTGGTCGCTTTTCTTCCGAACACAACCGGAGTGTTGAAATGAAACTCAGCTGTGGTGGGCACTCCAAAGGAAGGGGGCGGGTCTAAGTAAGAAGGGCAGGAATGAGACGCCCTCCTCACTCCACCGGAAAACAGAAGCACACGATGGCATCGCGATACAAAGACATGTTGCCATGGCAACCCTCTCATGCCATTGTTAATTTTAAATCTAACAACAACCGACAAAAACAACCAATAAAATATCTTTTATATTTTTATAATTTTACAGCTGATTTAAGACATGGCTCAAAACTGACCCGTTATCATAAGAGATGCTGACAAAAAGCTAACACAAGATGAAGTTTATGCTTTATGGGGTTACTTATTAAGACTCAGCAATTATGATTAATTGTAGCTGAACTTTAATAATTAAAAACGTCGTTGTAAATGACTTTAAGGGAAAAACAATATTTCTAATTTTAATTGTAATGGAGAAAAAAATCTCGTTCACTATAACTGTAATTAAGTTGTAATTGAACATGGATAATTGAAGACGTAATTGAATAATGTAATTGACCCCAAGCCTGGTGGCAAACTAAAGGGTTAGTGTGTAGGGAGTGGTGTGGGTCCAGGTCTCACCACTCCCCCATGAGACTCTGCTGCAGTGCTGCATCATGGGCCCAGGGCGTGTTCTGCCCGCTGAACCTTCTCTCTGCGTTGATCCGAGGGAACAGGGAGAGCCAGGGCAGAGACGGGTGTTGCCAGTACACAAGAGCCTGCTGGAAGGAGCAGCGCAGCTCGGAGCAGCTACTGGGATCCTGAGGAGGAGCAAACAGAGGACCACCTGAACAAGGCCATCAGAGAAAAGGCTCCTCCCTATTTCCCAAATACCTGAAGGATGTGGGGCAGCTTAGCAAACTGAGCTCTACAATGCTGATTCAGACCCTGGGCCTCCTCGTGAGCTCTGGGCTGCTGGGCCCAGGACAGGCAGAGTGCTGAGGTGAACAGCAGCCGCGTCTTCAGGCTCCAGTCTGCTGGATATTCAGGGAGTGGGGGAGGAGCTACAATCAAAGGGTTCTGGAAGCACACACAAGCCATGGGCTTCAATAGCCATCTTTACAACCCCTACCACAAACCTCCAACCCCATATTTTTCTAACGCTTTAGGACAGTGGTTCTCAAATAGGGGTACGCGATGGCACTACATGGGGTACTTGAGAGAGAGAGAGAGAGTGGAGAATTAACAAATAAAGTGTCAGTCTTGGTCCCACCCCAGGCGTGAGATGACCAGAAATGTTACAAGTAACAGAGACAATCAAGAAAAATACGGCAATGGATCTAATCACCTTGCAACCTCCAGACCTGGCCATACATATGAAAAAAATCTCAACAAAATCAAAAAAATTCTCAAAAATATACACTCAAACACTAACTCTAACCACTTACCAATCACTAAATGGGAAGCTAAACTCTCTATCACCACAAACACCGATTTTTTTACTTTTCTATAATAAATTTCACTTTAAATTTGTAGATTAAGCCTTGATCTCACCTTTAGTGCAGGAACCGTATCATCAAAGAGCGCATCAGGAGGAGGTAGAGGCTCCTAAAGAAGAAATAGTTTGAATTCATCACACACTGCTGCATTAAAAGAGCAAACAAACAAAATCCATAAATTAATTGCAATTTTAGTATTGATGTCAATTATTAATTTTCAACAGATCGATTATTTACACTTTTTAAATTGTAAAACAAACATTTGGATATTACAATGACACAACAAGTCAAATAATTCAGCAGCTGACTGATGTTAAATGGAAAATCAAATCGATAATTGTATTTTGTTTTTTAAATCTAAAAATTAGTTTGAAATCGAATCGAGATTTCAATCATTGGAATCAAATCAAGTCAGGAAATTAAGCTGATTAACCATCCATATAAAAAGCGCAGTTCAACTGAAGACACGGATGTCACAGGTACCACTGTGCACTTTCAAAATAAGAGTCCTAAACTGAGTAACCTTGTCTTTACTAAATCATGAATTATTCCATCATTCATATAATTATTATTAAAAAATAAATAAAAAAAAATCCCAACAAATACTTTTAAGACAATGAAACATATCTAATGCACCTGGTTGATAAATCCAAGAAGCATTTATTAGTTTTCTATTTTCCTTATTTTCTCATTATAAAGAGTGACGAGGAACCTCTTACAACAATAAAGCAATATGTCAACCATTCAGCTTCCATTCTAATGATTATGTTATTAACTATTTATAATTTAGTGTTGTTATATGAATCGAAAATGTCATCAGGATGTTTAAATTTAAATGAAACCCATTTATCGGAACTACCTTTGCCAAAAACACTGAGGCTATTTTATAATCCAATCAAAACTATTTATTTAACGGATATTTAATATTTCCTAAACAACCTTTGCCTGTTTAACTAAAGTCCAGGGACCAGTGTTTGGAGAACCACCTGAGAGGAGACCTGGTGTCCGGTGTCATCGGACCCCCAGCTCGGTTCTGAACCCATGTCCCCGTCAGCAGCCACCCGAGCCTTTTTCCGCAACCTGTCCGGACTGTCCGTGTGGGCGAACGGGTTCCTGCGTCGAACGCCCCCTGCGGAGCGGCCTCGGGTCCCGGGAGGAAAAGGACGGAGGCCCGGTGGGGGTTCGCTGCTTTCCCCCGGTTCGTCAGACAAGCTACTGGGACCCTGAGTTGCACTCCGGCTCCTCTTTCTCATGAGGACAATGGGCCGCTTGAAGCTGGGTGAATACCCGGCTGACTGAGCCATTGTCAGCCTTCAGGAGTGGCGGAGAGCCGGTGAAACTGGTCCTGGTGATATTGTACCACTTCTCAAGCTTCACCAGCAAATTTGGCGCTCTGCGTAATGACGTAGGACGTACATTACCCTCGCTGCGTTTCGGGTTGTAGGAAATTTAAGATTCTTGCAGCACGATTTCTTTCTTTCTTTCTTTCTTTCTTTCTTTCTTTCTTTCTTTCTTTCTTTCTTTCTTTCTTTCTTTCTTTCTTTCTTTCTTTCTTTCTTTCTTTCTTTCTTTCTTTCTTTCTTTCTTTCTTTCTTTCTTTCTTTCTTTCTTTCTTTCTTTCTTTCTTTCTTTCTTTCTTTAATACATCAATACTTAATAAACATAATAAAAGGTATATATTGTGATAAAGAATATTATTAATTCAAATATTGCCACACCATATTTTATATTTAAAACAATGCAAGAAAAAATATTAAACACACGTTTAATGTAAAAATAAACTTTATTTTATAATAATGCCAGTAAAATGTTAGACAGGAGCACCAGCATCCACTGATGGAGGAAGAGGATGATGAAGATGGAGGATAGGAGCATCAGCATCCACAGCAGCCTGAGGAGGAAACATCAGCAGGACAAGTAAAACCTCTCATTTACACAGAAATAATCTGAACAGATGATTAATGTAAAAATAAAGATGACTTTTATACTAATGTCTGTGAATTGTCTTGTGTTTGATTGCAGAGTTTTGCTTCAGAGGAGAATCAGATTAATTGGCAGATTAATTTAATCTAAATCTAACAACACCACAACCATGTATTGTAAACTATAGCACCACCCTGTACCCACAAGACCAGCAGGTAAGCGGCGTCTGCAGTGTTGGATGTGACATACTGCACAGAAAATGACGTTAGGCCTGGGCTGATAACAGATTTTGCTGGACAATATATTGTCCCACAAATTATTGCAGATAAACGATATTATTGTCAAAAAAATTTACACCAAATTAACCACTAATGTAATGATAACATATCATAATAATGCAAGTACACCTTTTCAAATCAACTTGTATTTCTCATTAGTATTTTTTTACCATTGGAATTGGAATGTCAAGATAAAATAAAACAAACACTTAAAATAAAATGGACTCTTGGTCTCTGTTAGCAAAAAATTGCACTTTAATAAATATCAAACAAAAACAATAAAATAGACCCTGTCTCTGTTAAGAAAGAAAGAAAAAAAACACCTCAAATGCAAAACCACACACAACCAAAGCAATAAATAAAATGGTTAATAATGGTTAATGGTTATTAAGTCTCTCTCAAAAACCAAAATTGCACTTGCAATAAATATCAAACATTGAGGTACAGAGGTATATATTTGTACATTAACAGGTAACACTTGCAATCCAATTAGAACCTTTGTAAACAACAATGCCAGCGGCCGCCTCCCCCTGTTTCATTCTGTTCCGTTTCCATTCAGTCTTAAACCATTACAGAATGAACCAAATAGTTTCTAGTTTGCTCTGTTCGTTCCGCTATGGAACAAACATGCATGTGCTGACAGTGAACCCTCTTGTCATCCAGCCTGTTAGGAAGCAAAAGACGAGGAAAACAAAATACTTAGACTTAGCTTGGTTGCTAGCCCCACTCGACATTCCCGCTTCTGCTTCCGATCACGCGGCTTACGTCTCCTCCGCTGGTACGAGGCTCCGCTGCTCCACAGGCCGCTGAGTGCAGTCGACGTAGCCGAACTGACTGAGTTATCTGCTGTTTAATATCCGTTGATAACACTAGCCTCTGCAGCCGACAGGCGCGCCGCCAAATTCGTATGAATATGGCAATATATCGAGGCCGGCAAACTTACCGTGTTCATTTTATTTACCGTCCGGTTAATTGATTTATCGACTATCGGCCCAGGCCTAACCCTCTATTTACTATAGAGCTATAACAGTGTTTTTAACCTGAATTCTGGGTCTCCATTATAAACACACACAAAATTAGGTTATAAAAAAGTCAGAGACGTGAGGACAATATGCGGCAGGTTTTAATCTAACTAAACAGCCAATACAAAGAAATGCTAAGATGAAGACGGTGGGGTAGTTTTGTGGGAAAATATGGGGGGAGTAGCGTCTGGTTTAAACTTGTCCCTCCTCTTCATTGATCCCAGCCCCTCACATTGAAGCTTTGCCTGTTGCTGAGGCAAAAAGCCACAAAATGTGATTGGATTGGGATTTTTCGGCAGCGATGTTCAAACGGCGGCTGGCTATGTGGAGATGTTGCAGAAGGCAGCCCTCATGACTGAAGGCCCTCCTCTGTGTGGGAATGACTGGTTTTTAAACAGGACAAGGCTGCAGTTCATAATGCATTCATCACTCTTTTGGACCATCATGCGTGTTCCTCTCATCTACACCCAATTGAGAACATTTGGGGATGGGTGGCAATGGAAGTTTACAAAAATGTACATCAGTTTCAGACAGTGGATGCCCTCTGTGAAGCCATCTTCACCACTTGGAGCAATGTTCCCACTAGCCTCCTGGAAACACTGGCATCAAGTGTGCCCTAATACATTTTTGGCTACTTTCTTACTGAATTTTTTTTTGGAAATTGTCTTTGTATTTTAAGGGGGTTTCTGTGTAGTTGTGAGCTATGGTCTTACACTTTTGATCAGGTGATGAACATCTTATTTCAGTTTAATTGTTATTTACAATAAATTGTTAACTAAATCTATTTTTTGTCTCACTCCCATTTCTTGTTTTTTGCATTTTGAAGCTCTATTTGGAAGATCCAACAGTGCAAAATGTAATTATTTTGCCATTTTTCAACTGATCTTAACATTTTTAACAGGAGTGTATTTAGTATATACGGTAACTATAGCCCATGCTGTATAGACGTGGACTAACATAAGTGTATATGAAAGAAGAATGTCTTGCAAATAGTTCTGCATTCATGTATATGCGTGTTCATATGTCTGTATTTTTGTCTAACCCTTTAAATACATACAGAACATATATATACACAGTGGTTAGCAGCATGCCTGCCTCACAGCAAGATGGTCCTGGGTTCATGTCCTGTTTCTGAATAGAGTTTGTATGTACTCCCCGTGCTGTTAGGTTGACTGGTGTCTCTAAATTGCCCATAAGAGTGAGTGTGTGTTGTTGTTTGTCTGGCTGCGTGTTGCCTTGCGATGGACTGGCGCCCTGTCCAGGGTGTACCCTCTCCTAGCGCCCAGTGTGAGCTGGAGACCCTGACATGGGACAGTCAAGACCATTGATCATCGCTGCCCCTTGAATTACCCCTGAAATCTGAGGCTGGAATCGGTACCACTCAGTACCACGAATTAATTGATGTTACATTACATTATTGAGAATGGCAAAAAAGTCAATTTGACCTTTGTATCCTTGTGGTTGATGTCCAGGTACCGAAGCCCTGCTGAGCTTGTTAGGTTTGGCAGTGTGCCCTGTTTTTGTTTTGTTTTCCTCTCCATGTCTGAGTGGGACATGGAGAGGCGCCTCCCTCAATCAACTCACCTGTGCCACTACACACCTGCTCACCATCAACCCTTCAGCCACCACCTTTTCCTGCAGTACAAAGGGCGTGTGGGAACCTGCATCGTAGGGATGTGAATCTTTGGGTGTCTCACGGTTCGATTCCGATCCTTACCCCCGCGGCTCCGCCACCAGAGCTGATAGGTTTCTATTTAAGTCTATGTGTTAATTTCCACCAGGTCCGCTGTGCTGCGTGTCTGCTTTTTCCCAGCTTGATAGTCCGGTGCCCTCCGCCAGATACATGCAGGGCTTCTATTTCTGGCGGACACCAGAGCACGACGCATCAATCAGCACAGAGCAAATGAAGCTAAACAGGAAGATAAGCTTGTACTTCGCAATTAAATATACGGTTACTTTTTAAAGTAAAACACTTTAGATTATATTTCAAGTAACTACATCACCAAAACGTCATGTGTAAAAACAAATTCACATTCACTATAATGTTTCCTCTCATAATGTAACTGCACTGTAAACTGCAGCAACTTTGATTTAGTTCATGTTTTACTGGTGCAGTTTTATCTCCTCTGTTGGGCTAAAAAATGTGTGTATGACAAAACCAGGGAGTCCAACCTTCTTCTTCTCCTTCGTTAGGAACACTGACCTGTTTAACTGTTTATTGTTGCGTTTACAACACATACCTTTCACTGCATTCTTGCGCGATTATATAAATATCGTTAGAACTCCAGTCGTCCAACCAAAGTGCACCGTGGCGCACTCAAAACGGACGGCGGACAGCGGGGCAAAACCGGATTGGCGCCGTGACGCAGCGGAGACGTATCCAGTGGAAACCCCGGGTTAGGATTACAATTCGATTCAAAATCGATTCTCGTTTTAACCAAATTTCGATTCAAAATTTTGAAAAACGCATAGTGTGTTAAGGCAAATTATGGCATTAAAACAATACAGTTTGTATAAGATCATTTTAAATAAAGTGATTCCAATGATGTAATCACACAAAGGCAAACTTAAGACAAAAGGTAACATTTATTCATGCTAAACAAATAAAAACACACACACTCCTTGTGCTGTCTATGTAATACACTGTAGGTTGGGTGACTTTCAAACAAGTGAGGGTACCACCAAGTCAACACCATCACCACAGTCCGATTGCCCAGCAACGCCCCATGTGCTTCACTATCACCTTCAGTGTCTGCCACATCCAGAGGTAGATGCAGCCCCTTCCATTGTAGACTGTTCTTGGTAATACCACTCGTACCAGAAACATGTTTATCAAAAGTAATCCAAGTCCAAAATGAATGTTTTAATAAACTTTTTCCATCTTCCAGTCAACAGAAAAATGGAGGATGATGTCATTGTGGTGATGCACCAGATGCACACATCTGATGTGGAGGATCGTGCACAGCGAGAGAGGCTCTGCCAGCAGGTAATGGTACTCTGCAATATGTGTAATTCTGCTATAGTTTTATTTAATTCAGTGCAATAATTATAGTTTGGCTATTGTTTTACTTCATACATTACAATATTTATAATTCTGCTATAGTTTTACTTTTGTGCAATATTTACATTTTATATTCATGCAATAGCTTAACATTTCACACGAGTGCAATATTTGTATTTTCTTTCTGCAATAGTTTTGCATTTCATACTGTGCAAATAAATATTTTTATTTTTCTGCAATATTTATTCATAATTTACTATGATGTTACCTGTAAATAACTCCTACCTTAGATAGCCCATCATACCTTAATTAGAATTAGTTTTTTATATTCTTCGTCTGATTTTTCTTTTTCGCTGTGTGCTATGGCGTGCCAAGTGTAAAAATTTAGTATAAAAGTTGTAGCTAACACATTTTCATTATTTATCTCACTTTTCTCATATTTAGCACATTTTCCTACATTTAACCACATATATACAGGTAAAAAAAATCTAAATATTTAAATCTAAATCTAAATTGTATGTTACATCTAAATGGTAAATCTATATCTAAATTTTAAATCTAAATCTAAATCTAAATGTTATATGTTATATCTAAATATTAAATCTAAGTCTAAATGTTAAATCGTATATATAAATGTTAAATATAAATTTAAATGTTTAAATCTAAATATTAAATCTATTTCTAAATGTTTAAATCTAAATGTTTAAATCAAAACGTTATATATCATATCTAAATGCTTAATCTTATATCTAAATGTTAAATGTTAAATCTAAATGTTAAACTTTAAATGTTCGTTTTTTTTTAGTTGTTTTTGTAGTTGTTTTAATATTGTTTATTTACTTGTAAAATGAAAAAATTCCTAAATGAAGTTAGTAAATACTGCTTGTATTATAAAATTGCAAATTTTCTTGCAAATTCAGTAACATTTCTGATTAAAGTATGTAAATAATACTTGCAACGTAACATTGTAAATTTACTTGCAAATTCAGTGATATTCCTGAATAAAGTAAGTAAATAATACTTGTATCTCCTGTGTCTGATTGTAGTTGCTATATTTTTAAAACAGTAATTTATCAGTGGTCATGGTGAGAAAAAATACAATGCTGTGGAAAAGTGCATCTAAATGCATCAATTCATTATCTAATTGCAATTCCTATGATTGTAATGAAGAATTTAATTACTTAAACTTGGATTTAAGTTAGTTTTTTTAAAAATAATTTTAAAATGCATTTATATTGTATTTTTATGACTGTAATTTATTTTATTTTGTTATTTGTGTGCCCTTTGTCATGTTTTAATGTCTTATTACGATGTAAATCATTTTTAATGCCTTGTTGAAATTTCCTTCTAGCTTTATTCCACCAATTTAATAATTACTATTCTGTAAAATCATACTTTTAATTACACAAACAAACATTTTTTTTTTCCTTTGTGGTAAATACTGTCCAGGTCAGCCATGTTTTATTTCTTCATTTTGTGCAGAACAGCTCAATGTTTGACAGGTAGTCATGGTAACTCAGGCTGAGATGAAAGCGGTGCAGAATCTAGACTACAGTAGTAATAACAGCACTAAGGACTGTCAGAAACGACTAAAGTACCTTTAATATCCTTAAAACACCTCGTAAAGATTGACCAGCAGATGTCCTCAGTGAGCGGTGTGTGTGTCACAGTGAGTTTTTACCGTGTTCCGGTCGTGTAGCATCATTTAAAAGTGTGTTTATGTCTTGTCTTGTGCAGTAGTTGATGTTAGTCTATCTTTATTGAACTGAAAGCAGTGTTTACCATGTAAAACATATATTAATCTATTTTTGTAGCCATTAGTGATAAATGTATCAAGCACTACGCCACGCTTTTAGAAGGACATTGTTGTCTTTACTATAGTTATTAATTCTTTTTAACACAAACACCTGTTTTTGTGTCAGTGTACACATTTAGTCATTAAATGCAGCTTTGCAGAACAGCTCAATGTTTGACAGGTAGTCATGGTAACTCAGGCTGAGATGAAAGCGGTGCAGAATCTAGACCACAGTAGTAATAACAGCACTAAGGACTGTCAGAAACGAGGGAAAGTAGCTTTAATATCCTTAAAGCACCACGTAAAGATTGACCAGCAGATGTCCTCAGTGAACAAGGTTTGTGACCAAAATGAGTTTCTTGTAATTTTGTAAATTTTAATGACTCATTCAGTGATAATCCTGCAACAAATGAGTTAATACTGTTTGTTTTATATGATTGTTAATTTAGTTACTCATTCAGCTAATTATTCACTGCTTGTTTTGTAATATTGTAAATGTATTTACTTATTGTGTTATATACTTGAATCAAGTAGGTAAATAATGTTTTTTTTTTTTTTTTTTAGTTATTTTCATTTTGTATATTTACTTGCAAATTCAGAGATATTCCCAAATGAAGTTAGTAAATAGTGCTTGCGTTTTAATATTGCATATTTTTTTTTGCAAATTCTGTAATAAATAAAGTAAGTAAATAATACTTATTTGCAAATTCAATTTTATTCCTGAATGAAGTAAATGATACTCATTTGCAAATTCAGCGACATTCCTGAAAGAGGCAAGTGAATGTTACTCATTTGCAAATTCAGTGATTTTCCTGAAAAAAGTAAGTAAATAATACTTATTTGCAAATTCAGTGATATTCCTAAAAAAAATAAGTAAATAATACTTATTTGAAAATTTAAATATTATTCCCGAATGAGGTAAGAAAATAATATGTATTTGCAAATTCAGTGATATTCCTAAAAAAAATGAGTAAATAATACTTATTTGCAAATTCAGTGATATTCCTAAAAAAAAACA
The DNA here is from genome assembly GCF_900634775.1 of Gouania willdenowi. Classification (NCBI taxonomy): domain Eukaryota; kingdom Metazoa; phylum Chordata; class Actinopteri; order Blenniiformes; family Gobiesocidae; genus Gouania; species Gouania willdenowi. Next base: position 24,679,217 of record NC_041061.1, on the reverse strand, counting down.
AGTAAATAATACTTATTTGAAAATTTAAATATTATTCCCGAATGAGGTAAGAAAATAATATGTATTTCCAAAATCAGTGATATTCCTGAATAAAATAAGTAAATAATACTTACTTGCAAATTAGTGATATTCCTAAATAAATTAGGGAAATAATACTTATTTGCAAATTTAGCGACATTCCTGAAAAAGTTCAGGAAATAATACTCATTTGCAAAATCAGTGATATTCCTAAATAAAGTAAGTAAATAATACTTATTTGCAAATTCAGTGATATTCCTGAATAAAGTAAGTAAATAATACTTATTTGCAAATTCAATTTTATTCCTGAATGAAGTAAATGATACTCATTTGCAAATTCAGCGACATTCCTGAAAGAGGCAAGTGAATGTTACTCATTTGCAAATTCAGTGATTTTCCTGAAAAAAGTAAGTAAATAATACTTATTTGCAAATTCAGTGACATTCCTAAAAAAAATAAGTAAATAATACTTATTTGAAAATTTAAATATTATTCCCGAATGAGGTAAGAAAATAATATGTATTTGCAAATTCGCTGATTTTCTTGAATGAAACAAGTAAATAATATTTGTGTTGTAATATTGTAATTTTACTTGAAAATTCAGTGATATTTCTGATTGAGGTAACAAACTAATACTTGTATTGTAATATTGTAACTTTATCAGGAAATTCTGTGATATTCCTGAATGAAGTACGTAAATAATGTTTGTGTATTTTTGACGTCATTTTATTATTATTATTTTTTTTTAAAGCATCACTTTTTGCATGTTTTTAATGATGTTTTGCCACAATTTTGTGTTTTTTAGTTGTCATTTTGTGTTTTTAAAGTAATTTTTGTCTTTTTTTTTTTTTTGGTCTTATATTTTGTTGTTTTGTAATTTTATGCATTCTGTTTTGATTTTGTGTTGTCTTTCGTGCATTTTGAAGTCATTGTTTTTTGTTTTTTTTTTGTCTTTTGTTTTATGTCTCTTCTCGTAATTGTATGTATTTTATTTTCCTTTTTGTTTATATGTGATGTCATTTTGTGTATTAGCAGATTTCTCCTGCTGGTTTAACAAAAGGTAAGGAGGTAAAAGTATCTCCTGTGTCTGATCGTAATTGCTATATTTTTAAAACAGTAATTTATCAGTGGTCATGGTGAGAAAAAATACAATGCTGTGGAAAAGTGCATCTAAATGCATCAATTCATTATCTAATTGCAATTCCTATGATTGTAATGAAGAATTTAATTACTTAAACTTGGATTTAAGTCAGTTTTTTTTAAAATAATTTTAAAATTCATTTATATTGTATTTTTATGACTGTATTTTATTTTATTTTGTATTTTTGTGTGCCCTTTGTCATGTTTTAATGTCTTATTACGATGTAAATCATTTTTAATGCCTTGTTGAAATTTCCTTCTAGCTTTATTCCACCAATTTAATTATTACTATTCTGTAAAATCATACTTTTAATTACACAAACAAACATTTTTTTTTTCCTTTGTGGTAAATACTTTCCAGGTCAGCCATGTTTTATTTCTTCATTTTGTGCAGAACAGCTCAATGTTTGACAGGTAGTCATGGTAACTCAGGCTGAGATGAAAGCGGTGCAGAATCTAGACCACAGTAGTAATAACAGCACTAAGGACTGTCAGAAACGACTAAAGTAGCTTTAATATCCTTAAAACACCTCGTAAAGATTGACCAGCAGATGTCCTCAGTGAGCGGTGTGTGTGTCACAGTGAGTTTTTACCGTGTTCCGGTCGTGTAGCATCATTTAAAAGTGTGTTTATGTCTTGTCTTGTGCAGTAGTTGATGTTAGTCTATCTTTATTGAACTGAAAGCAGTGTTTACCATGTAAAACATATATTAATCTATTTTTGTAGCCATTAGTGATAAATGTATCAAGCACTACGCCACGCTTTTAGAAGGACATTGTTGTCTTTATTATAGTTATTAATTAATTAACACAAACACCTGTTTTTGTGTCAGTGTACACATTTAGTCATTAAATGCAGCTTTGCAGAACAGCTCAATGTTTGACAGGTAGTCATGGTAACTCAGGCTGAGATGAAAGCGGTGCAGAATCTAGACCACAGTAGTAATAACAGCACTAAGGACTGTCAGAAACGAGGTAAAGTAGCTTTAATATCCTTAAAACACCCCGTAAAGATTGACCAGCAGATGTCCTCAGTGAACAAGGTTTGTGACCAAAATGAGTTTCTTGTAATTTTGTAAATTTTAATGACTCATTCAGTGATAATCCTGCAACAAATGAGTTAATACTGTTTGTTTTATATGATTGTTAATTTAGTTACTCATTCAGCTAATTATTCACTGCTTGTTTTGTAATATTGTAAATGTATTTACTTATTGTGTTATATACTTGAATCAAGTAGGTAAATAATGTTTGTTTTTTTTTTTTAGTTATTTTCATTTTGTATATTTACTTGCAAATTCAGAGATATTCCCAAATGAAGTTAGTAAATAGTGCTTGCGTTTTAATATTGCATATTTTTTTGCAAATTCTGTAATAAATAAAGTAAGTAAATAATACTTATTTGCAAATTCAGTGATATTCCTAAAAAAAAATAAGTAAATAATACTTATTTGCAAATTCAGTGATATTCCTGAATAAAGTAAATAAATAACACTTATTTGCAAGTTTAAATATTATTCCCGAATGAGGTAAGTAAATAATATGTATTTGCAAAATCAGTGATATTCCTGAATAAAGCAAGTAAATAATACTTATTTGCAAATTAGTGATATTCCTAAATAAATTAGGGAAATAATACTTATTTGCAAATTCAGCGACATTCCTGAATGAGGCAAGTGAATGTTACTCATTTGCATATTCAGTGATATTCCTGAATAAAGTAAGTAAATAATACTTATTTGCAAATTCAGTTATAGTCCTGAATGAAGTAAATGATACTCATTTGCAAATTCAGCGACTTTCCTGAATGAGGCAAGTGTATGTTACTTGCGTGAAAATTCAGCGAAATTCCTGAATGAGGCAAGTGTATGTTACTTGCGTGAAAATTCAGCGAAATTCCTGAATGAGGCAAGTGTATGTTACTTGCGTGAAAATTCAGCGACATTCCTGAATGAGGCAAGTGAATGTTACTTGCATTCATATTCAGCGAATTTCCTGAATGAGGCAAGTGAATGTTACTTGCGTTAAAATTCAGCGAAATTCCTGAATGAGGCAAGTGTATGTTACTTGCGTTAAAATTCAGCGATATTCCTGAATGAGGCAAGTGTATGTTCCTTGCGTGCAAATTCAGCGACATTCCTGAATGAGGCAAGTGAATGTTACTTGCGTGAAAATTCAGCGAAATTCCAGAATGAGGCAAATGAATTTGTAAATTTTAATGACTCATTCAGTGATAATCCTGCAACAAGTGAGTAAATACTGCTTGTTTTACAGTACTGTGAACTTAGTTACTCATTCAGCTTGCGTGCAAATTCAGCGACATTCCTGAATGAGGCAAGTGTATGTTACTTGCGTGAAAATTCAGCGAATTTCCTGAATGAGGCAAGTGAATGTTACTTGCGTGAAAATTCAGCGAAATTCCTAAATGAGGCAAGTGTATGTTACTTGCGTGAAAATTCAGCAAAATTCCTGAATGAGGCAAGTGTATGTTACTTGCGTGAAAATTCAGCGACATTCCTGAATGAGGCAAGTGTATGTTACTTGCGTGAAAATTCAGCGACATTCCTGAATGAGGCAATTGTATGCTACTTGCGTGAAAATTCAGCGACATTCCTGAATGAGGCAAGTGTATGTTACTTGCGTGCAAATTCAGCGAAATTCCTGAATGAGGCAAGTGTATGTTACTTGCGTGCAAATTCAGCGAAATTCCTGAATGAGGCAAGTGTATGTTACTTGCGTGAAAATTCAGCAAAATTCCTGAATGAGGCAAGTGTATGTTACTTGCGTTAAAATTCAGCGAAATTCCTGAATGAGGCAAGTGAATGTTACTTGCGTGAAAATTAGCGAATTTCCTGAATGAGGCAACTGTATGTTACTTGCGTGAAAATTCAGCGAAATTCCTGAATGAGGCAAGTGTATGTTCCTTGCGTGCAAATTCAGCGACATTCCTGAATGAGGCAAGTGTATGTTACTTGCGTGCAAATTCAGCGACATTCCTGAATGAGGCAAGTGTATGTTACTTGCGTGCAAATTCAGCGACATTCCTGAATGAGGCAAGTGTATGTTCCTTGCGTGCAAATTCAGCGACATTCCTGAATGAGGCAAGTGAATGTTACTTGCGTGACAATTCAGCGACATTACTGAATAAAGCAAGTGTATGTTACTTGCGTGCAAATTCAGCGACATTCCTGAATGAGGCAAGTGTATGTTACTTGCGTGCAAATTCAGCGACATTCCTGAATGAGGCAAGTGTATGTTCCTTGCGTGCAAATTCAGCGACATTCCTGAATGAGGCAAGTGAATGTTACTTGCGTGACAATTCAGCGACATTACTGAATAAAGCAAGTGTATGCTACTTGCGTGCAAATTCAGCGACATTCTTGAATGAGGCAAGTGTATGTTCCTTGCGTGAAAATTCAGCGAAATTCCAGAATGAGGCAAATGAATTTGTAAATTTTAATGACTCATTCAGTGATAATCCTGCAACAACTGAGTAAATACTGCTTGTTTTACAGTACTGTGAACTTAGTTACTCATTCAGCTTGCGTGCAAATTCAGCGACATTCCTGAATGAGGCAAGTGAATGTTACTTGCGTGACAATTCAGCGAAATTCCTGAATGAGGCAAGTGTATGTTACTTGCGTGCAAATTCAGCGACATTCCTGAATGAGGCAAGTGTATGTTACTTGCGTGCAAATTCAGCGACATTCCTGAATAAGGCAAGTGTATGCTACGTGCGTGCAAATTCAGCGACATTCCTGAATGAGGCAAGTGTATGTTACTTGCGTGCAAATTCAGCGACATTCCTGAATAAGGCAAGTGAATGTTACTTGCGTGCAAATTCAGCGACATTCCTGAATAAGGCAAGTGTATGCTACGTGCGTGCAAATTCAGCAAAATTCTTGAATGAGGCAAGTGTATGCTACTTGCATGCAAATTCAGCGAAATTCCTGAATGAGGCAAGTGTATGCTACTTGCGTGCAAATTCAGCGAAATTCCTGAATGAGGCAATTGTATGTTACTTGCGTGCAAATTCAGCGAAATTCCTGAATGAGGCAAGTGAATGTTACTTGCGTGAAAATTCAGCAAAATTCCTGAATGAGGCAAGTGTATGTTACTTGCGTGCAAATTCAGCGAAATTCCTGAATGAGGCAATTGTATGTTACTTGCGTGCAAATTCAGCGAAATTCCTGAATGAGGCAAGTGTATGTTACTTGCGTGCAAATTCAGCGACATTCCTGAATTTATATGTGATGTCATTTTGTGTATTAGCGGATTTCTCCTGCTGGTTTAACAAAAGGTAAGGAGGTAAAAGTATCTCCTGTGTCTGATTGTAATTGCTATATTTTTAAAACAGTAATTTATCAGTGGTCATGGTGAGAAAAAATACAATGCTGTGGAAAAGTGCATCTAAATGCATCAATTCATTATCTAATTGCAATTCCTATGATTGTAATGAAGAATTTAATTACTTAAACTTGGATTTAAGTTAGTTTTTTTTAAAATAATTTTAAAATGCATTTATATTGTATTTTTATGACTGTAATTTATTTTATTTTGTTATTTGTGTGCCCTTTGTCATGTTTTAATGTCTTATTACGATATAAATCATTTTTAATGCCTTGTTGAAATTTCCTTCTAGCTTTATTCCACCAATTTAATAATTACTATTCTGTAAAATCATACTTTTAATCACACAAACAAACATTTTTTTTTTCCTTTGTGGTAAATACTGTCCAGGTCAGCCATGTTTTATTTCTTCATTTTGTGCAGAACAGCTCAATGTTTGACAGGTAGTCATGGTAACTCAGGCTGAGATGAAAGCGGTGCAGAATCTAGACTACAGTAGTAATAACAGCACTAAGGACTGTCAGAAACGACTAAAGTAGCTTTAATATCCTTAAAACACCTCGTAAAGATTGACCAGCAGATGTCCTCAGTGAGCGGTGTGTGTGTCACAGTGAGTTTTTACCGTGTTCCGGTCGTGTAGCATCATTTAAAAGTGTGTTTATGTCTTGTCTTGTGCAGTAGTTGATGTTAGTCTATCTTTATTGAACTGAAAGCAGTGTTTACCATGTAAAACATATATTTATCTATTTTTGTAGCCATTAGTGATAAATGTATCAAGCACTACGCCACGCTTTTAGAAGGACATTGTTGTCTTTATTATAGTTATTAATTAATTAACACAAACACCTGTTTTTGTGTCAGTGTACACATTTAGTCATTAAATGCAGCTTTGCAGAACAGCTCAATGTTTGACAGGTAGTCATGGTAACTCAGGCTGAGATGAAAGCGGTGCAGAATCTAGACCACAGTAGTAATAACAGCACTAAGGACTGTCAGAAACGAGGTAAAGTAGCTTTAATATCCTTAAAACACCCCGTAAAGATTGACCAGCAGATGTCCTCAGTGAACAAGGTTTGTGACCAAAATGAGTTTCTTGTAATTTTGTAAATTTTAATGACTCATTCAGTGATAATCCTGCAACAAGTGAGTAAATACTGTTTGTTTTATATGATTGTGAATTTAGTTACTCATTCAGCTATTTATTCACTGCTTGTTTTGTAATATTGTAAATGTATTTACTTATTGTGTTATATACTTGAATCAAGTAGGTAAATAATGTTTTTTTTTTATTTTCATATTGTATATTTACTTGCAAATTCAGAGATATTCCCAACTGAAGTTAGTAAATAGTGCTTGCTTTTTAATATTGCATATTTTTTTTTGCAAATTCTGTAATATTTCTAAAAGAAGTAAGTAAATAATACTTATTTGCAAATTCAGTGATATTCCTAAAAAAAAAATGAGTAAATAATACTTATTTGCAAATTCAGTGATATTCCTAAAAAAAATAAGTAAATAATACTTATTTGAAAATTTAAATATTATTCCCGAACGAGGTAAGAAAATAATATGTATTTGCAAAATCAGTGATATTCCTGAATAAAACAAGTAAATAATACTTACTTGCAAATTAGTGATATTCCTAAATAAATTAGGGAAATAATACTTATTTGCAAATTTAGCGACATTCCTGAAAGAGTTCAGGAAATAATACTCATTTGCAAAATCAGTGATATTCCTAAATAAAGTAAGTAAATAATACTTATTTGCAAATTCAGTGATATTCCTGAATAAAGTAAGTAAATAATACTTATTTGCAAATTCAATTTTATTCCTGAATGAAGTAAATGATACTCATTTGCAAATTCAGCGACATTCCTGAAAGAGGCAAGTGAATGTTACTCATTTGCAAATTCAGTGATTTTCCTGAAAAAAGTAAGTAAATAATACTTATTTGCAAATTCAGTGATATTCCTAAAAAAAATGAGTAAATAATACTTATTTGCAAATTCAGTGAAATTCCTAAAAAAAATAAGTAAATAATACTTATTTGAAAATTTAAATATTATTCCCGAATGAGGTAAGAAAATAATATGTATTTGCAAAATCAGTGATATTCCTGAATAAAACAAGTAAATAATACTTACTTGCAAATTAGTGATATTCCTAAATAAATTAGGGAAATAATACGTATTTGCAAATTTAGCGACATTCCTGAAAGAGTTCAGGAAATAATACTCATTTGCAAAATCAGTGATATTCCTAAATAAAGTAAGTAAATAATACTTATTTGCAAATTCAATTTTATTCCTGAATGAAGTAAATAATACTTATTTGCAAATTCAGTGATATTCGTAAAAAAAACAAGTAAATAATACTTATTTGAAAATTTAAATATTATTCCCGAATGAGGTAAGAAAATAATATGTATTTGCAAATTCAGTGATATTCCTGAATAAAGTAAGTAAATAATATTTATTTGCAAATTCGCTGATTTTCTTGAATGAAACAAGTAAATAATATTTGTGTTGTAATATTGTAATTTTACTTGAAAATTCAGTGATATTTCTGATTGAGGTAACCAACTAATACTTGTATTGTAATATTGTAATTTTATCAGGAAATTCTGTGATATTCCTGAATGAAGTACGTAAATAATGTTTGTGTATTTTTGACATCATTTTAATATTATTATTATTTTTAAAGCATCACTTTTTGCATGTTTTTAATGATGTTTTGCCACAATTTTGTGTTTTTTAGTTGTCATTTTGTGTTTTTAAAGTAATTTTTGTCTTTTTTTTTTTTTTTTTGGTCTTATATTTTGTTGTTTTGTAATTTTATGCATTCTGTTTTGATTTTGTGTTGTCTTTCGTGCATTTTGAAGTCATTTTTTTTTTTTTTTTTTTGTCTTTTGTTTTATGTCTCTTCTCGTAATTGTATGTATTTTATTTTCCTTTTTGTTTATATGTGATGTCATTTTGTGTATTAGCGGATTTCTCCTGCTGGTTTAACAAAAGGTAAGGAGGTAAAAGTATCTCCTGTGTCTGATTGTAGTTGCTATATTTTTAAAACAGTAATTTATCAGTGGTCATGGTGAGAAAAAATACAATGCTGTGGAAAAGTGCATCTAAATGCATCAATTCATTATCTAATTGCAATTCCTATGATTGTAATGAAGAATTTAATTACTTAAACTTGGATTTAAGTTAGTTTTTTTTTAAATAATTTTAAAATGCATTTATATTGTATTTTTATGACTGTAATTTATTTTATTTTGTTATTTGTGTGCCCTTTGTCATGTTTTAATGTCTTATTACGATGTAAATCATTTTTAATGCCTTGTTGAAACTTCCTTCTAGCTTTATTCCACCAATTTAATAATTACTATTCTGTAAAATCATACTTTTAATTACACAAACAAACATTTTTTTTTTCCTTTGTGGTAAATACTGTCCAGGTCAGCCATGTTTTATTTCTTCATTTTGTGCAGAACAGCTCAATGTTTGACAGGTAGTCATGGTAACTCAGGCTGAGATGAAAGCGGTGCAGAATCTAGACTACAGTAGTAATAACAGCACTAAGGACTGTCAGAAACGACTAAAGTACCTTTAATATCCTTAAAACACCTCTAAAGATTGACCAGCAGATGTCCTCAGTGAGCGTTGTGTGTCACAGTGAGTTTTTACCGTGTTCCGGTCGTGTAGCATCATTTAAAAGTGTGTTTATGTCTTGTCTTGTGCAGTAGTTGATGTTAGTCTATCTTTATTGAACTGAAAGCAGTGTTTACCATGTAAAACATATATTAATCTATTTTTGTAGCCATTAGTGATAAATGTATCAAGCACTGCGCCACGCTTTTAGAAGGACATTGTTGTCTTTATTATAGTTATTAATTAATTAACACAAACACCTGTTTTTGTGTCAGTGTACACATTTAGTCATTAAATGCAGCTTTGCAGAACAGCGCAATGTTTGACAGGTAGTCATGGTAACTCAGGCTGAGATGAAAGCGGTGCAGAATCTAGACCACAGTAGTAATAACAGCACTAAGGACTGTCAGAAACGAGGTAAAGTAGCTTTAATATCCTTAAAACACCTCGTAAAGATTGACCAGCAGATGTCCTCAGTGAACAAGGTTTGTGACCAAAATGAGTTTCTTGTAATTTTGTAAATTTTAATGACTCATTCAGTGATAATCCTGCAACAAGTGAGTAAATACTGTTTGTTTTATATGATTGTGAATTTAGTTACTCATTCAGCTATTTATTCACTGCTTGTTTTGTAATATTGTAAATGTATTTACTTATTGTGTTATATACTTGAATCAAGTAGGTAAATAATGTTTTTTTTTTATTTTCATATTGTATATTTACTTGCAAATTCAGAGATATTCCCAACTGAAGTTAGTAAATAGTGCTTGCTTTTTAATATTGCATATTTTTTTTTGCAAATTCTGTAATATTTCTAAAAGAAGTAAGTAAATAATACTTATTTGCAAATTCAGTGATATTCCTAAAAAAAAAATGAGTAAATAATACTTATTTGCAAATTCAGTGATATTCCTAAAAAAAATAAGTAAATAATACTTATTTGAAAATTTAAATATTATTCCCGAACGAGGTAAGAAAATAATATGTATTTGCAAAATCAGTGATATTCCTGAATAAAACAAGTAAATAATACTTACTTGCAAATTAGTGATATTCCTAAATAAATTAGGGAAATAATACTTATTTGCAAATTTAGCGACATTCCTGAAAGAGTTCAGGAAATAATACTCATTTGCAAAATCAGTGATATTCCTAAATAAAGTAAGTAAATAATACTTATTTGCAAATTCAGTGATATTCCTGAATAAAGTAAGTAAATAATACTTATTTGCAAATTCAATTTTATTCCTGAATGAAGTAAATGATACTCATTTGCAAATTCAGCGACATTCCTGAAAGAGGCAAGTGAATGTTACTCATTTGCAAATTCAGTGATTTTCCTGAAAAAAGTAAGTAAATAATACTTATTTGCAAATTCAGTGATATTCCTAAAAAAAATGAGTAAATAATACTTATTTGCAAATTCAGTGATATTCCTAAAAAAAATAAGTAAATAATACTTATTTGAAAATTTAAATATTATTCCCGAATGAGGTAAGAAAATAATATGTATTTGCAAAATCAGTGATATTCCTGAATAAAACAAGTAAATAATACTTACTTGCAAATTAGTGATATTCCTAAATAAATTAGGGAAATAATACGTATTTGCAAATTTAGCGACATTCCTGAAAGAGTTCAGGAAATAATACTCATTTGCAAAATCAGTGATATTCCTAAATAAAGTAAGTAAATAATACTTATTTGCAAATTCAATTTTATTCCTGAATGAAGTAAATAATACTTATTTGCAAATTCAGTGATATTCGTAAAAAAAACAAGTAAATAATACTTATTTGAAAATTTAAATATTATTCCCGAATGAGGTAAGAAAATAATATGTATTTGCAAATTCAGTGATATTCCTGAATAAAGTAAGTAAATAATATTTATTTGCAAATTCGCTGATTTTCTTGAATGAAACAAGTAAATAATATTTGTGTTGTAATATTGTAATTTTACTTGAAAATTCAGTGATATTTCTGATTGAGGTAACCAACTAATACTTGTATTGTAATATTGTAATTTTATCAGGAAATTCTGTGATATTCCTGAATGAAGTACGTAAATAATGTTTGTGTATTTTTGACATCATTTTAATATTATTATTATTTTTAAAGCATCACTTTTTGCATGTTTTTAATGATGTTTTGCCACAATTTTGTGTTTTTTAGTTGTCATTTTGTGTTTTTAAAGTAATTTTTGTCTTTTTTTTTTTTTTTTTTGTCTTATATTTTGTTGTTTTGTAATTTTATGCATTCTGTTTTGATTTTGTGTTGTCTTTCGTGCATTTTGAAGTCATTTTTTTTTTTTTTTTTTTTTTTTTTGTTTTATGTCTCTTCTCGTAATTGTATGTATTTTATTTTCCTTTTTGTTTATATGTGATGTCATTTTGTGTATTAGCGGATTTCTCCTGCTGGTTTAACAAAAGGTAAGGAGGTAAAAATATCTCCTGTGTCTGATTGTAGTTGCTATATTTTTAAAACAGTAATTTATCAGTGGTCATGGTGAGAAAAAATACAATGCTGTGGAAAAGTGCATCTAAATGCATCAATTCATTATCTAATTGCAATTCCTATGATTGTAATGAAGAATTTAATTACTTAAACTTGGATTTAAGTTAGTTTTTTTTAAAATAATTTTAAAATGCATTTATATTGTATTTTTATGACTGTAATTTATTTTATTTTGTTATTTGTGTGCCCTTTGTCATGTTTTAATGTCTTATTACGATGTAAATCATTTTTAATGCCTTGTTGAAATTTCCTTCTAGCTTTATTCCACCAATTTAATTATTACTATTCTGTAAAATCATACTTTTAATTACACAAACAAACATTTTTTTTTTCCTTTGTGGTAAATACTGTCCAGGTCAGCCATGTTTTATTTCTTCATTTTGTGCAGAACAGCTCAATGTTTGACAGGTAGTCATGGTAACTCAGGCTGAGATGAAAGCGGTGCAGAATCTAGACTACAGTAGTAATAACAGCACTAAGGACTGTCAGAAACGACTAAAGTAGCTTTAATTTCCTTAAAACACCTCATAAAGATTGACCAGCAGATGTCCTCAGTGAGCGTTGTGTGTCACAGTGAGTTTTTACCGTGTTCCGGTCGTGTAGCATCATTTAAAAGTGTGTTTATGTCTTGTCTTGTGCAGTAGTTGATGTTAGTCTATCTTTATTGAACTGAAAGCAGTGTTTACCATGTAAAACATATATTAATCTATTTTTGTAGCCATTAGTGATAAATGTATCAAGCACTACGCCACGCTTTTAGAAGGACATTGTTGTCTTTATTATAGTTATTAATTAATTAACACAAACACCTGTTTTTGTGTCAGTGTACACATTTAGTCATTAAATGCAGCTTTGCAGAACAGCTCAATGTTTGACAGGTAGTCATGGTAACTCAGGCTGAGATGAAAGCGGTGCAGAATCTAGACCACAGTAGTAATAACAGCACTAAGGACTGTCAGAAACGAGGGAAAGTAGCTTTAATATCCTTAAAACACCCCGTAAAGATTGACCAGCAGATGTCCTCAGTGAACAAGGTTTGTGACCAAAATGAGTTTCTTGTAATTTTGTAAATTTTAATGACTCATTCAGTGATAATCCTGCAACAAGTGAGTTAATACTGTTTGTTTTATATGATTGTGAATTTAGTTACTCATTCAGCTATTTATTCACTGCTTGTTTTTTAATATTGTAAATGTATTTACTTATTGTGTTATATACTTGAATCAAGTAGGTAAATAATGTTTGTTTTTTTTTTTTAGTTATTTTCATTTTGTATATTTACTTGCAAATTCAGCGATATTCCCAAATGAAGTTAGTAAATAGTGCTTGCGTTTTAATATTGCATATTTTTTTGCAAATTCTGTAATAAATAAAGTAAGTAAATAATACTTATTTGCAAATTCAGTGATATTCCTAAAAGAAAATAAGTAAATAATACTTATTTGCAAATTCAGTGATATTCCTAAAAGAAAATAAGTAAATAATACTTATTTGCAAATTCAGCGACATTCCTGAATGAGGCAAGTGAATGTTACTCATTTGCATATTCAGTGATATTCCTGAATAAAGTAAGTAAATAATACTTATTTGCAAATTCAGTTATAGTCCTGAATGAAGTAAATGATACTCATTTGCAAATTCAGCGACTTTCCTGAATGAGGCAAATGAATTTGTAAATTTTAATGACTCATTCAGTGATAATCCTGCAACAACTGAGTAAATACTGCTTGTTTTACAGTACTGTGAACTTAGTTACTCATTCAGCTTGCGTGCAAATTCAGCGACATTCCTGAATGAGGCAAGTGTATGTTACTTGCGTGAAAATTCAGCGAATTTCCTGAATGAGGCAAGTGAATGTTACTTGCGTGCAAATTCAGCGACATTCCTGAATGAGGCAAGTGAATGTTACTTGCGTGAAAATTCAGCGAATTTCCTGAATGAGGCAAGTGAATGTTACTTGCGTGCAAATTCAGCGACATTCCTGAATGAGGCAAGTGAATGTTACTTGCGTGAAAATTCAGCGAATTTCCTGAATGAGGCAAGTGAATGTTACTTGCGTGCAAATTCAGCGACATTCCTGAATGAGGCAAGTGAATGTTACTTGCGTGAAAATTCAGCGAATTTCCTGAATGAGGCAAGTGAATGTTACTTGCGTGCAAATTCAGCGACATTCCTGAATGAGGCAAGTGTATGTTACTTGCGTGAAAATTCAGCGAAATTCCTGAATGAGGCAAGTGTATGTTACTTGCGTGAAAATTCAGTGAAATTCCTGAATGAGGCAAGTGAATGTTACTTGCGTGAAAATTCAGCGAAATTCCAGAATGAGGCAAATGAATTTGTAAATTTTAATGACTCATTCAGTGATAATCCTGCAACAAGTGAGTAAATACTGCTTGTTTTACAGTACTGTGAACTTAGTTACTCATTCAGCTTGCGTGCAAATTCAGCGACATTCCTGAATGAGGCAAGTGAATGTTACTTGCGTGAAAATTCAGCGAAATTCCTGAATGAGGCAAATGTATGTTACTTGCGTGAAAATTCAGCAAAATTCCTGAATGAGGCAAGTGAATGTTACTTGCGTGAAAATTCAGCAAAATTCCTGAATGAGGCAAGTGTATGTTACTTGCGTGAAAATTCAGCAAAATTCCTGAATGAGGCAAGTGTATGTTACTTGCGTGAAAATTCAGCGACATTACTGAATAAAGCAAGTGAATGTTACTTGCGTGAAAATTCAGCGACACTCCTGAATGAGGCAAGTCAATATTACTTGCGTGCACATTCAGCGACATTCCTGAATGAGGCAAGTGTATGTTACTTGCGTGCAAATTCAGCGACATTCCTGAATGAGGCAAGTGTATGTTACTTGCGTGAAAATTCAGCGAAATTCCTGAATGAGGCAAGTGTATGTTACTTGCGTGAAAATTCAGCGAAACTCCTGAATGAGGCAAGTCAATATTACTTGCGTGCACATTCAGCGACACTCCTGAATGAGGCAAGTGTATGTTACTTGCGTGAAAATTCAGCGACATTCCTGAATGAGGCAAGTGTATGTTACTTGCGTGCAAATTCAGCGACATTCCTGAATGAGGCAAGTGTATGTTACTTGCGTGAAAATTCAGCGAATTTCCTGAATGAGGCAAGTGAATGTTACTTGCGTGCAAATTCAGCGACATTCCTGAATGAGGCAAGTGAATGTTACTTGCGTGAAAATTCAGCGAAATTCCTGAATGAGGCAAGTGTATGTTACTTGCGTTAAAATTCAGCGAAATTCCTGAATGAGGCAAGTGTATGTTACTTGCGTGCAAATTCAGCGACATTCCTGAATGAGGCAAGTGAATGTTACTTGCGTGAAAATTCAGTGACATTACTGAATAAAGCAAGTGTATGCTACTTGCGTGCAAATTTAGCGACATTCCTGAATGAGGCAAGTGTATGTTACTTGCGTGAAAATTCAGCAAAATTCCTGAATGAGGCAAGTGAATGTTACTTGCGTGAAAATTCAGCAAAATTCCTGAATGAGGCAAGTGTATGTTACTTGCGTTAAAATTCAGCGAAATTCCTGAATGAGGCAAGTGTATGTTACTTGCGTGCAAATTCAGCGACATTCCTGAATAAGGCAAGTGTATGCTACGTGCGTGCAAATTCAGCGACATTCTTGAATGAGGCAAGTGTATGCTACTTGCGTGCAAATTCAGCGAAATTCCTGAATGAGGCAAGTGTATGTTACTTGCGTGCAAATTCAGCGACATTCCTGAATGAGGCAAGTGTATGTTACTTGCGTGAAAATTCAGCAAAATTCCTGAATGAGGCAAGTGTATGTTACTTGCGTGAAAATTCAGCGACATTCCTGAATGAGGCAAGTGTATGCTACTTGCGTGCAAATTCAGCGAAATTCCTGAATGAGGCAAGTGTATGTTACTTGCGTGAAAATTCAGCAAAATTCCTGAATGAGGCAAGTGTATGTTACTTGCGTGAAAATTCAGCGACATTCCTGAATGAGGCAAGTGTATGTTACTTGCGTGCAAATTCAGCGACATTCCTGAATGAGGCAAGTGTATGTTCCTTGCGTGCAAATTCAGCGACATTCCTGAATGAGGCAAGTGAATGTTACTTGCGTGAAAATTCAGTGACATTACTGAATAAAGCAAGTGTATGCTACTTGCGTGCAAATTTAGCGACATTCCTGAATGAGGCAAGTGTATGTTACTTGCGTGAAAATTCAGCAAAATTCCTGAATGAGGCAAGTGAATGTTACTTGCGTGAAAATTCAGCAAAATTCCTGAATGAGGCAAGTGTATGTTACTTGCGTTAAAATTCAGCGAAATTCCTGAATGAGGCAAGTGAATGTTACTTGCGTGAAAATTCAGCAAAATTCCTGAATGAGGCAAGTGTATGTTACTTGCGTGCAAATTCAGCGACATTCCTGAATGAGGCAATTGTATGTTACTTGCGTGAAAATTCAGTGAAATTCCTGAATGAGGCAAGTGTATGCTACTTGCGTGCAAATTTAGCGACATTCCTGAATGAGGCAAGTGTATGTTACTTGCGTGCAAATTCAGCGACATTCCTGAATGAGGCAAGTGTATGTTACTTGCGTGAAAATTCAGCAAAATTCCTGAATGAGGCAAGTGTATGTTACTTGCGTGCAAATTCAGCGACATTCCTGAATGAGGCAATTGTATGTTACTTGCGTGAAAATTCAGTGAAATTCCTGAATGAGGCAAGTGTATGCTACTTGCGTGCAAATTTAGCGACATTCCTGAATGAGGCAAGTGTATGTTACTTGCGTGAAAATTCAGCAAAATTCCTGAATGAGGCAAGTGAATGTTACTTGCGTGAAAATTCAGCAAAATTCCTGAATGAGGCAAGTGTATGTTACTTGCGTGCAAATTCAGCGACATTCCTGAATAAGGCAAGTGAATGTTACTTGCGTTAAAATTCAGCGAAATTCCTGAATGAGGCAAGTGTATGTTACTTGCGTGAAAATTCAGCAAAATTCCTGAATGAGGCAAGTGTATGTTACTTGCGTGCAAATTCAGCGACATTCCTGAATGAGGCAATTGTATGTTACTTGCGTGAAAATTCAGTGAAATTCCTGAATGAGGCAAGTGTATGCTACTTGCGTGCAAATTTAGCGACATTCCTGAATGAGGCAAGTGTATGTTACTTGCGTGAAAATTCAGCAAAATTCCTGAATGAGGCAAGTGAATGTTACTTGCGTGAAAATTCAGCAAAATTCCTGAATGAGGCAAGTGTATGTTACTTGCGTGCAAATTCAGCGACATTCCTGAATAAGGCAAGTGAATGTTACTTGCGTTAAAATTCAGCGAAATTCCTGAATGAGGCAAGTGTATGTTACTTGCGTTAAAATTCAGCGAAATTCCTGAATGAGGCAAGTGTATGTTACTTGCGTGCAAATTCAGCGACATTCCTGAATAAGGCAAGTGAATGTTACTTGCGTGCAAATTCAGCGACATTCCTGAATAAGGCAAGTGAATGTTACTTGCGTGCAAATTCAGCGACATTCCTGAATGAGGCAAGTGAATGTTACTTTCGTGAAAATTCAGCGAAATTCCTGAATGAGGCAAGTGAATGTTACTTGCGTGAAAATTCAGCGAAATTCCTGATAGAGGCAAGTGTATGTTACTTGCGTGAAAATTCAGCGAAATTCCTGAATGAGGCAAGTGTATGTTCCTTGCGTGCAAATTCAACGACATTCCTGAATGAGGCAAGTGAATGTTACTTGCGTGAAAATTCAGCAAAATTCCTGAATGAGGCAAGTGTACGTTACTTGCGTGAAAATTCAGTGACATTACTGAATAAAGCAAGTGTATGCTACTTGCGTGCAAATTTATCGACATTCCTGAATGAGGCAAGTGTATGTTACTTGCGTGAAAATTCAGCAAAATTCCTGAATGAGGCAAGTGAATGTTACTTGCGTGAAAATTCAGCAAAATTCCTGAATGAGGCAAGTGAATGTTACTTGCGTGAAAATTCATCGAAATTCCAGAATGAGGCAAATGAATTTGTAAATTTCAATGACTCATTCAGTGATAATCCTGCAACAACTGAGTAAATACTGCTTGTTTTACAGTACTGTGAACTTAGTTACTCATTCAGCTTGCGTGCAAATTCAGCGACATTCCTGAATGAGGCAAGTGTATGTTACTTGCGTGAAAATTCAGCAACATTCCTGAATGAGGCAAGTGTATGTTACTTGCGTGAAAATTCAGCGAAATTCCAGAATGAGGCAAATGAATTTGTAAATTTTAATGACTCATTCAGTGATAATCCTGCAACAACTGAGTAAATACTGCTTGTTTTACAGTACTGTGAACTTAGTTACTCATTCAGCTTGCGTGCAAATTCAGCGACATTCCTGAATGAGGCAAGTGAATGTTACTTGCGTGAAAATTCAGCAAAATTCCTGAATGAGGCAAGTGTATGCTACTTGCGTGCAAATTCAGCGAAATTACTGAATAAAGCAAGTGAATGTTACTTGCGTGAAAATTCAGCGAAATTCCTGAATGAGGCAAGTGAATGTTAATTGCGTGAAAATTCAGCGAAATTCCTGAATGAGGCAAGTGTATGTTACTTGCGTGCAAATTCAGCGACATTCCTGAATAAGGCAAGTGTATGTTACGTGCGTGCAAATTCAGCGACATTCTTGAATGAGGCAAGTGTATGCTACGTGCGTGCAAATTCAGCGACATTCCTGAATTTATTTGTGATGTCATTTTGTGTATTAGCGGATTTCTCCTGCTGGTTTAACAAAAGGTAAGGAGGTAAAAGTATCTCCTGTGTCTGATTGTAGTTGCTATATTTTTAAAACAGTAATTTATCAATGGTCATGGTGAGAAAAAATACAATGCTGTGGAAAAGTGCATCTAAATGCATCAATTCATTATCTAATTGCAATTCCTATGATTGTAATGAAGAATTTAATTACTTAAACTTGGATTTAAGTTAGTTTTTTTTTAAAAATAATTTTAAAATGCATTTATATTGTATTTTTATGACTGTAATTTATTTTATTTTGTTATTTGTGTGCCCTTTGTCATGTTTTAATGTCTTATTACGATGTAAATCATTTTTAATGCCTTGTTGAAATTTCCTTCTAGCTTTATTCCACCAATTTAATAATTACTATTCTGTAAAATCATACTTTTAATCACACAAACAAACATTTTTTTTTTCCTTTGTGGTAAATACTGTCCAGGTCAGCCATGTTTTATTTCTTCATTTTGTGCAGAACAGCTCAATGTTTGACAGGTAGTCATGGTAACTCAGGCTGAGATGAAAGCGGTGCAGAATCTAGACTACAGTAGTAATAACAGCACTAAGGACTGTCAGAAACGACTAAAGTAGCTTTAATTTCCTTAAAACACCTCTAAAGATTGACCAGCAGATGTCCTCAGTGAGCGGTGTGTGTGTCACAGTGAGTTTTTACCGTGTTCCGGTCGTGTAGCATCATTTAAAAGTGTGTTTATGTCTTGTCTTGTGCAGTAGTTGATGTTAGTCTATTTTTATTGAACTGAAAGCAGTGTTTACCATGTAAAACATATATTTATCTATTTTTGTAGCCATTAGTGATAAATGTATCAAACACTACGCTACGCTTTTAGAAGGACATTGTTGTCTTTATTATAGTTATTAATTATTTTTAACACAAACACCTGTTTTTGTGTCAGTGTACATATTTACTCATTAAATGCAGCTTTGCAGAACAGCTCAATGTTTGACAGGTAGTCATGGTAACTCAGGCTGAGATGAAAGCGGTGCAGAATCTAGACCACAGTAGTAATAACAGCACTAAGGACTGTCAGAAACGAGGTAAAGTAGCTTTAATATCCTTAAAACACCTCGTAAAGATTGACCAGCAGATGTCCTCAGTGAACAAGGTTTGTGACCAAAATGAGTTTCTTGTAATTTTGTAAATTTTAATGACTCATTCAGTGATAATCCTGCAACAAGTGAGTTAATACTGTTTGTTTTATATGATTGTGAATTTAGTTACTCATTCAGCTATTTATTCACTGCTTGTTTTGTAATATTGTAAATGTATTTACTTATTGTGTTATATACTTGAATCAAGTAGGTAAATAATGTTTGTTTGTTTTTTTTAGTTATTTTCATTTTGTATATTTACTTGCAAATTCAGCGATATTCCCAAATGAAGTTAGTAAATAGTGCTTGCTTTTTAATATTGCATATTTTTTTGCAAATTCTGTAATAAATAAAGTAAGTAAATAATACTTATTTGCAAATTCAGTGATATTCCTAAAAAAAAATAAGTAAATAATACTTATTTGCAAATTCAGTGATATTCCTGAATAAAGTAAATAAATAAGACTTATTTGCAAGTTTAAATATTATTCCCGAATGAGGTAAGTAAATAATATGTATTTGCAAAATCAGTGATATTCCTGAATAAAGCAAGTAAATAATACTTATTTGCAAATTAGTGACATTCCTAAATAAATTAGGGAAATAATACTTATTTGCAAATTCAGCGACATTCCTGAATGAGGCAAGTGAATGTTACTCATTTGCATATTCAGTGATATTCCTGAATAAAGTAAGTAAATAATACTTATTTGCAAATTCAGTTATAGTCCTGAATGAAGTAAATGATACTCATTTGCAAATTCAGCGACTTTCCTGAATAAAGCAAGTGTATGTTACTTGCGTGAAAATTCAGCGAATTTCCTGAATGAGGCAAGTGTATGTTACTTGCGTGAAAATTCAGCGAAATTCCTGAATGAGGCAAGTGTATGTTCCTTGCGTGCAAATTCAGCGACATTCCTGAATGAGGCAAGTGTATGTTCCTTGCGTGAAAATTCAGCGAAATTCCAGAATGAGGCAAATGAATTTGTAAATTTTAATGACTCATTCAGTGATAATCCTGCAACAACTGAGTAAATACTGCTTGTTTTACAGTACTGTGAACTTAGTTACTCATTCAGCTTGCGTGCAAATTCAGCGACATTCCTGAATGAGGCAAGTGAATGTTACTTGCGTGACAATTCAGCAACATTCCTGAACGAGGCAAGTGAATGTTACTTGCGTGAAAATTCAGCGACATTCCTGAATAAGGCAAGTGTATGCTACTTGCGTGCAAATTCAGCGAAATTCCTGAATGAGGCAAGTGTATGTTACTTGCGTGAAAATTCAGCAAAATTCCTGAATGAGGCAAGTGTATGTTACTTGCGTGCAAATTCAGCAAAATTCCTGAATGAGGCAAGTGTATGTTACTTGCGTGAAAATTCAGCAAAATTCCTGAATGAGGCAAGTGTATGTTACTTGCGTTAAAATTCAGCGAAATTCCTGAATGAGGCAAGTGAATGTTACTTGCGTGAAAATTCAGCGAATTTCCTGAATGAGGCAAGTGTATGTTACTTGCGTGAAAATTCAGCGAAATTCCTGAATGAGGCAAGTGTATGTTCCTTGCGTGCAAATTCAGCGACATTCCTGAATGAGGCAAGTGTATGTTACTTGCGTGCAAATTCAGCGACATTCCTGAATAAGGCAAGTGTATGTTACTTGCGTGCAAATTCAGCGACATTCCTGAATGAGGCAAGTGTATGTTACTTGCGTGCAAATTCAGCGACATTCCTGAATGAGGCAAGTGTATGTTCCTTGCGTGCAAATTCAGCGACATTCCTGAATGAGGCAAGTGAATGTTACTTGCGTGCAAATTCAGCGACATTCCTGAATAAAGCAAGTGTATGCTACTTGCGTGCAAATTCAGCGACATTCCTGAATAAGGCAAGTGTATGCTACGTGCGTGCAAATTCAGCGACATTCTTGAATGAGGCAAGTGTATGTTACTTGCGTGCAAATTCAGCGACATTCCTGAATTTATATGTGATGTCATTTTGTGTATTAGCGGATTTCTCCTGCTGGTTTAACAAAAGGTAAGGAGGTAAAAATATCTCCTGTGTCTGATTGTAATTGCTATATTTTTAAAACAGTAATTTATCAGTGGTCATGGTGAGAAAAAATACAATGCTGTGGAAAAGTGCATCTAAATGCATCAATTCATTATCTAATTGCAATTCCTATGATTGTAATGAAGAATTTAATTACTTAAACTTGGATTTAAGTTAGTTTTTTTAAAAATAATTTTAAAATGCATTTATATTGTATTTTTATGACTGTAATTTATTTTATTTTGTTATTTGTGTGCCCTTTGTCATGTTTTAATGTCTTATTACGATGTAAATCATTTTTAATGCCTTGTTGAAATTTCCTTCTAGCTTTATTCCACCAATTTAATAATTACTATTCTGTAAAATCATACTTTTAATTACACAAACAAACATTTTTTTTTTCCTTTGTGGTAAATACTGTCCAGGTCAGCCATGTTTTATTTCTTCATTTTGTGCAGAACAGCTCAATGTTTGACAGGTAGTCATGGTAACTCAGGCTGAGATGAAAGCGGTGCAGAATCTAGACTACAGTAGTAATAACAGCACTAAGGACTGTCAGAAACGACTAAAGTAGCTTTAATATCCTTAAAACACCTCGTAAAGATTGACCAGCAGATGTCCTCAGTGAGCGGTGTGTGTGTCACAGTGAGTTTTTACCGTGTTCCGGTCGTGTAGCATCATTTAAAAGTGTGTTTATGTCTTGTCTTGTGCAGTAGTTGATGTTAGTCTATCTTTATTGAACTGAAAGCAGTGTTTACCATGTAAAACATATATTTATCTATTTTTGTAGCCATTAGTGATAAATGTATCAAGCACTACGCCACGCTTTTAGAAGGACATTGTTGTCTTTATTATAGTTATTAATTAATTAACACAAACACCTGTTTTTGTGTCAGTGTACACATTTAGTCATTAAATGCAGCTTTGCAGAACAGCTCAATGTTTGACAGGTAGTCATGGTAACTCAGGCTGAGATGAAAGCGGTGCAGAATCTAGACCACAGTAGTAATAACAGCACTAAGGACTGTCAGAAACGAGGTAAAGTAGCTTTAATATCCTTAAAACACCCCGTAAAGATTGACCAGCAGATGTCCTCAGTGAACAAGGTTTGTGACCAAAATGAGTTTCTTGTAATTTTGTAAATTTTAATGACTCATTCAGTGATAATCCTGCAACAAGTGAGTAAATACTGTTTGTTTTATATGATTGTGAATTTAGTTACTCATTCAGCTAATTATTCACTGCTTGTTTTGTAATATTGTAAATGTATTTACTTATTGTGTTATATACTTGAATCAAGTAGGTAAATAATGTTTTTTTTTTTTTTTTAGTTATTATCATTTTGTATATTTACTTGCAAATTCAGAGATATTCCCAAATGAAGTTAGTAAATAGTGCTTGCGTTTTAATATTGCATATTTTTTTGCAAATTCTGTAATAAATAAAGTAAGTAAATAATACTTATTTGCAAATTCAGTGATATTCCTAAAAAAAAATAAGTAAATAATACTTATTTGCAAATTCAGTGATATTCCTGAATAAAGTAAATAAATAACACTTATTTGCAAGTTTAAATATTATTCCCGAATGAGGTAAGTAAATAATATGTATTTGCAAAATCAGTGATATTCCTGAATAAAGCAAGTAAATAATACTTATTTGCAAATTAGTGATATTCCTAAATAAATTAGGGAAATAATACTTATTTGCAAATTCAGCGACATTCCTGAATGAGGCAAGTGAATGTTACTCATTTGCATATTCAGTGATATTCCTGAATAAAGTAAGTAAATAATACTTATTTGCAAATTCAGTTATAGTCCTGAATGAAGTAAATGATACTCATTTGCAAATTCAGCGACTTTCCTGAATGAGGCAAGTGTATGTTACTTGCGTGAAAATTCAGCAAAATTCCTGAATGAGGCAAGTGTATGTTACTTGCGTTAAAATTCAGCGAAATTCCTGAATGAGGCAAGTGTATGTTACTTGCGTGAAAATTCAGCGACATTACTGAATAAAGCAAGTGAATGTTACTTGCGTGAAAATTCAGCGAAATTCCTGAATGAGGCAAGTGTATGTTACTTGCGTGAAAATTCAGCGAAATTCCTGAATGAGGCAAGTGTATGTTACTTGCGTGAAAATTCAGCGAATTTCCTGAATGAGGCAAGTGAATGTTACTTGCGTGAAAATTCAGCGAAATTCCTGAATGAGGCAAGTGTATGTTACTTGCGTGCAAATTCAGCGACATTCCTGAATGAGGCAAGTGAATGTTACTTGCGTGAAAATTCAGCAAAATTCCTGAATGAGGCAAGTGAATGTTACTTGCGTGAAAATTCAGCGAATTTCCTGAATGAGGCAAGTGAATGTTACTCGCGTGAAAATTCAGCGAAATTCCTGAATGAGGCAAGTGTATGTTACTTGCGTGAAAATTCAGCGAAATTCCTGAATGAGGCAAGTGTATGTTACTTGCGTGACAATTCAGCGAAATTCCTGAATGAGGCAAGTGTATGTTACTTGCGTGCAAATTCAGCGACATTCCTGAATGAGGCAAGTGTATGTTACTTGCGTGCAAATTCAGCGACATTCCTGAATAAGGCAAGTGAATGTTACTTGCGTGCATATTCAGCGACATTCCTGAATAAGGCAAGTGTATGCTACGTGCGTGCAAATTCAGCGACATTCTTGAATGAGGCAAGTGTATGCTACTTGCGTGCAAATTCAGCGAAATTCCTGAATGAGGCAAGTGTATGTTACTTGCGTGAAAATTCAGCAAAATTCCTGAATGAGGCAAGTGTATGTTACTTGCGTGCAAATTCAGCGAAATTCCTGAATGAGGCAAGTGTATGTTACTTGCGTGCAAATTCAGCGAAATTCCTGAATGAGGCAAGTGAATGTTACTTGCGTGAAAATTCAGCAAAATTCCTGAATGAGGCAAGTGTATGTTACTTGCGTGCAAATTCAGCGAAATTCCTGAATGAGGCAAGTGTATGTTACTTGCGTGCAAATTCAGCGAAATTCCTGAATGAGGCAAGTGTATGTTACTTGCGTGAAAATTCAGCAAAATTCCTGAATGAGGCAAGTGTATGTTCCTTGCGTGCAAATTCAGCGACATTCCTGAATGAGGCAAGTGAATGTTACTTCGGTGAAAATTCAGCGAAATTCCTGAATGAGGCAAGTGTATGTTCCTTGCGTGCAAATTCAGCGACATTCCTGAATGAGGCAAGTGTATGTTACTTGCGTGAAAATTCAGCGACATTCCTGAATGAGGCAAGTGTATGCTACTTGCGTGCAAATTCAGCGAAATTCTTGAATGAGGCAAGTGTATGCTACTTGCGTGCAAATTCAGCGAAATTCCTGAATGAGGCAAGTGAATGTTACTTGCGTGAAAATTCAGCGAAATTCCTGAATGAGGCAAGTGTATGTTACTTGCGTGAAAATTCAGCGAAATTCCTGAATGAGGCAAGTGTATGTTACTTGCGTGAAAATTCAGCGACATTCCTGAATGAGGCAAGTGAATGTTACTTGCATTCATATTCAGCGACATTCCTGAATGAGGCAAGTGTATGTTACTTGCGTTAAAATTCAGCGATATTCCTGAATGAGGCAAGTGTATGTTACTTGCGTGCAAATTCAGCGACATTCCTGAATGAGGCAAGTGAATGTTACTTGCGTGAAAATTCAGCGAAATTCCAGAATGAGGCAAATTAATTTGTAAATTTTAATGACTCATTCAGTGATAATCCTGCAACAAGTGAGTAAATACTGCTTGTTTTACAGTACTGTGAACTTAGTTACTCATTCAGCTTGCGTGCAAATTCAGCGACATTCCTGAATGAGGCAAGTGTATGTTACTTGCGTGAAAATTCAGCGAATTTCCTGAATGAGGCAAGTGAATGTTACTTGCGTGAAAATTCAGCGAATTTCCTGAATGAGGCAAGTGAATGTTACTTGCGTGAAAATTCAGCGAAATTCCTAAATGAGGCAAGTGTATGTTACTTGCGTGAAAATTCAGCAAAATTCCTGAATGAGGCAAGTGTATGTTACTTGCGTGAAAATTCAGCGACATTCCTGAATGAGGCAAGTGTATGTTACTTGCGTGAAAATTCAGCGACATTCCTGAATGAGGCAATTGTATGCTACTTGCGTGCAAATTCAGCGACATTCCTGAATGAGGCAAGTGAATGTTACTTGCGTGAAAATTCAGCAAAATTCCTGAATGAGGCAAGTGTATGTTACTTGCGTGAAAATTCAGCGACATTCCTGAATGAGGCAAGTGTATGTTACTTGCGTGAAAATTCAGCGACATTCCTGAATGAGGCAATTGTATGCTACTTGCGTGCAAATTCAGCGACATTCCTGAATGAGGCACGTGTATGTTACTTGCGTGAAAATTCAGCGAAATTCCTGAATGAGGCAAGTGTATGTTACTTGCGTGAAAATTCAGCGACATTCCTGAATGAGGCAAGTGTATGTTACTTGCGTGCAAATTCAGCGACATTCCTGAATGAGGCAAGTGTATGTTACTTGCGTGCAAATTCAGCGACATTCCTGAATGAGGCAAGTGTATGTTACTTGCGTGAAAATTCAGCGAAATTCCAGAATGAGGCAAATGAATTTGTAAATTTTAATGACTCATTCAGTGATAATCCTGCAACAACTGAGTAAATACTGCTTGTTTTACAGTACTGTGAACTTAGTTACTCATTCAGCTTGCGTGCAAATTCAGCGACATTCCTGAATGAGGCAAGTGAATGTTACTTGCGTGAAAATTCAGCAAAATTCCTGAATGAGGCAAGTGAATGTTACTTGCGTGCAAATTCAGCGAAATTCCTGAATGAGGCAAGTGTATGTTACTTGCGTGCAAATTCAGCGAAATTCCTGAATGAGGCAAGTGTATGTTACTTGCGTGCAAATTCAGCGAAATTCCTGAATGAGGCAAGTGTATGTTACTTGCGTGAAAATTCAGCAAAATTCCTGAATGAGGCAAGTGTATGTTACTTGCGTGAAAATTCAGCGAAATTCCTGAATGAGGCAAGTGTATGTTCCTTGCGTGCAAATTCAGCGACATTCCTGAATGAGGCAAGTGTATGTTCCTTGCGTGCAAATTCAGCGACATTCCTGAATGAGGCAAGTGAATGTTACTTGCGTGCAAATTCAGCGACATTCCTGAATGAGGCAAGTGTATGTTACTTGCGTGCAAATTCAGCGACATTCCTGAATGAGGCAAGTGTATGTTCCTTGCGTGCAAATTCAGCGACATTCCTGAATGAGGCAAGTGAATGTTACTTGCGTGCAAATTCAGCGACATTCCTGAATAAGGCAAGTGTATGCTACGTGCGTGCAAATTCAGCGACATTCTCTAATAAGGCAAGTGTATGCTACTTGCGTGCAAATTCAGCGACATTCCTGAATTTATATGTGATGTCATTTTGTGTATTAGCGGATTTCTCCTGCTGGTTTAACAAAAGGTAAGGAGGTAAAAATATCTCCTGTGTCTGATTGTAATTGCTATATTTTTAAAACAGTAATTTATCAGTGGTCATGGTGAGAAAAAATACAATGCTGTGGAAAAGTGCATCTAAATGCATCAATTCATTATCTAATTGCAATTCCTATGATTGTAATGAAGAATTTAATTACTTAAACTTGGATTTAAGTCAGTTTTTTTTAAAATAATTTTAAAATTCATTTATATTGTATTTTTATGACTGTATTTTATTTTATTTTGTTATTTGTGTGCCCTTTGTCATGTTTTAATGTCTTATTACGATGTAAATCATTTTTAATGCCTTGTTGAAATTTCCTTCTAGCTTTATTCCACCAATTTAATTATTACTATTCTGTAAAATCATACTTTTAATTACACAAAAAAACATTTTTTTTTTCCTTTGTGGTAAATACTGTCCAGGTCAGCCATGTTTTATTTCTTCATTTTGTGCAGAACAGCTCAATGTTTGACAGGTAGTCATGGTAACTCAGGCTGAGATGAAAGCGGTGCAGAATCTAGACTACAGTAGTAATAACAGCACTAAGGACTGTCAGAAACGACTAAAGTAGCTTTAATATCCTTAAAACACCTCTAAAGATTGACCAGCAGATGTCCTCAGTGAGCGGTGTGTGTGTCACAGTGAGTTTTTACCGTGTTCCGGTCGTGTAGCATCATTTAAAAGTGTGTTTATGTCTTGTCTTGTGCAGTAGTTGATGTTAGTCTATCTTTATTGAACTGAAAGCAGTGTTTACCATGTAAAACATATATTTATCTATTTTTGTAGCCATTAGTGATAAATGTATCAAACACTACGCCACGCTTTTAGAAGGACATTGTTGTCTTTACTATAGTTATTAATTATTTTTAACACAAACACCTGTTTTTGTGTCAGTGTACACATTTAGTCATTAAATGCAGCTTTGCAGAACAGCTCAATGTTTGACAGGTAGTCATGGTAACTCAGGCTGAGATGAAAGCGGTGCAGAATCTAGACCACAGTAGTAATAACAGCACTAAGGACTGTCAGAAACGAGGTAAAGTAGCTTTAATATCCTTAAAACACCTCGTAAAGATTGACCAGCAGATGTCCTCAGTGAACAAGGTTTGTGACCAAAATGAGTTTCTTGTAATTTTGTAAATTTTAATGACTCATTCAGTGATAATCCTGCAACAAGTGAGTAAATACTGTTTGTTTTATATGATTGTGAATTTAGTTACTCATTCAGCTATTTATTCACTGCTTGTTTTGTAATATTGTAAATGTATTTACTTATTGTGTTATATACTTGAATCAAGTAGGTAAATAATGTTTTTTTTTTATTTTCATATTGTATATTTACTTGCAAATTCAGAGATATTCCCAACTGAAGTTAGTAAATAGTGCTTGCTTTTTAATATTGCATATTTTTTTTTGCAAATTCTGTAATATTTCTAAAAGAAGTAAGTAAATAATACTTATTTGCAAATTCAGTGATATTCCTAAAAAAAAAATGAGTAAATAATACTTATTTGCAAATTCAGTGATATTCCTAAAAAAAATAAGTAAATAATACTTATTTGAAAATTTAAATATTATTCCCGAACGAGGTAAGAAAATAATATGTATTTGCAAAATCAGTGATATTCCTGAATAAAACAAGTAAATAATACTTACTTGCAAATTAGTGATATTCCTAAATAAATTAGGGAAATAATACTTATTTGCAAATTTAGCGACATTCCTGAAAGAGTTCAGGAAATAATACTCATTTGCAAAATCAGTGATATTCCTAAATAAAGTAAGTAAATAATACTTATTTGCAAATTCAGTGATATTCCTGAATAAAGTAAGTAAATAATACTTATTTGCAAATTCAATTTTATTCCTGAATGAAGTAAATGATACTCATTTGCAAATTCAGCGACATTCCTGAAAGAGGCAAGTGAATGTTACTCATTTGCAAATTCAGTGATTTTCCTGAAAAAAGTAAGTAAATAATACTTATTTGCAAATTCAGTGATATTCCTAAAAAAAATGAGTAAATAATACTTATTTGCAAATTCAGTGATATTCCTAAAAAAAATAAGTAAATAATACTTATTTGAAAATTTAAATATTATTCCCGAATGAGGTAAGAAAATAATATGTATTTGCAAAATCAGTGATATTCCTGAATAAAACAAGTAAATAATACTTACTTGCAAATTAGTGATATTCCTAAATAAATTAGGGAAATAATACGTATTTGCAAATTTAGCGACATTCCTGAAAGAGTTCAGGAAATAATACTCATTTGCAAAATCAGTGATATTCCTAAATAAAGTAAGTAAATAATACTTATTTGCAAATTCAATTTTATTCCTGAATGAAGTAAATAATACTTATTTGCAAATTCAGTGATATTCGTAAAAAAAACAAGTAAATAATACTTATTTGAAAATTTAAATATTATTCCCGAATGAGGTAAGAAAATAATATGTATTTGCAAATTCAGTGATATTCCTGAATAAAGTAAGTAAATAATATTTATTTGCAAATTCGCTGATTTTCTTGAATGAAACAAGTAAATAATATTTGTGTTGTAATATTGTAATTTTACTTGAAAATTCAGTGATATTTCTGATTGAGGTAACAAACTAATACTTGTATTGTAATATTGTAACTTTATCAGGAAATTCTGTGATATTCCTGAATGAAGTACGTAAATAATGTTTGTGTATTTTTGACGTCATTTTATTATTATTTTTTTTTAAAGCATCACTTTTTGCATGTTTTTAATGATGTTTTGCCACAATTTTGTGTTTTTTAGTTGTCATTTTGTGTTTTTAAAGTAATTTTTGTCTTTTTTTTTTTTTTTTGGTCTTATATTTTGTTGTTTTGTAATTTTATGCATTCTGTTTTGATTTTGTGTTGTCTTTCGTGCATTTTGAAGTCATTTTTTTTTTTTTGTCTTTTGTTTTATGTCTCTTCTCGTAATTGTATGTATTTTATTTTCCTTTTTGTTTATATGTGATGTCATTTTGTGTATTAGCGGATTTCTCCTGCTGGTTTAACAAAAGGTAAGGAGGTAAAAGTATCTCCTGTGTCTGATTGTAATTGCTATATTTTTAAAACAGTAATTTATCAGTGGTCATGGTGAGAAAAAATACAATGCTGTGGAAAAGTGCATCTAAATGCATCAATTCATTATCTAATTGCAATTCCTATGATTGTAATGAAGAATTTAATTACTTAAACTTGGATTTAAGTTAGTTTTTTTTTTAAATAATTTTAAAATGCATTTATATTGTATTTTTATGACTGTAATTTATTTTATTTTGTTATTTGTGTGCCCTTTGTCATGTTTTAATGTCTTATTACGATGTAAATCATTTTTAATGCCTTGTTGAAACTTCCTTCTAGCTTTATTCCACCAATTTAATAATTACTATTCTGTAAAATCATACTTTTAATTACACAAACAAACATTTTTTTTTTCCTTTGTGGTAAATACTTTCCAGGTCAGCCATGTTTTATTTCTTCATTTTGTGCAGAACAGCTCAATGTTTGACAGGTAGTCATGGTAACTCAGGCTGAGATGAAAGCGGTGCAGAATCTAGACTACAGTAGTAATAAGTGCACTAAGGACTGTCAGAAACGACTAAAGTAGCTTTAATATCCTTAAAACACCTCGTAAAGATTGACCAGCAGATGTCCTCAGTGAGCGGTGTGTGTGTCACAGTGAGTTTTTACCGTGTTCCGGTCGTGTAGCATCATTTAAAAGTGTGTTTATGTCTTGTCTTGTGCAGTAGTTGATGTTAGTCTATCTTTATTGAACTGAAAGCAGTGTTTACCATGTAAAACATATATTAATCTATTTTTGTAGCCATTAGTGATAAATGTATCAAGCACTACGCCACGCTTTTAGAAGGACATTGTTGTCTTTATTATAGTTATTAATTATTTTTAACACAAACACCTGTTTTTGTGTCAGTGTACACATTTAGTCATTAAATGCAGCTTTGCAGAACAGCTCAATGTTTGACAGGTAGTCATGGTAACTCAGGCTGAGATGAAAGCGGTGCAGAATCTAGACCACAGTAGTAATAACAGCACTAAGGACTGTCAGAAACGAGGTAAAGTAGCTTTAATATCCTTAAAACACCTCGTAAAGATTGACCAGCAGATGTCCTCAGTGAACAAGGTTTGTGACCAAAATGAGTTTCTTGTAATTTTGTAAATTTTAATGACTCATTCAGTGATAATCCTGCAACAAGTGAGTTAATACTGTTTGTTTTATATGATTGTGAATTTAGTTACTCATTCAGCTATTTATTCACTGCTTGTTTTGTAATATTGTAAATGTATTTACTTATTGTGTTATATACTTGAATCAAGTAGGTAAATAATGTTTTTTTTTTTTTTTAGTTATTTTCATTTTGTATATTTACTTGCAAATTCAGAGATATTCCCAAATGAAGTTAGTAAATAGTGCTTGCTTTTTAATATTGCATATTTTTTTTTGCAAATTCTGTAATATTTCTAAAAGAAGTAAGTAAATAATACTTATTTGCAAATTCAGTGATATTCCTAAAAAAAAATGAGTAAATAATACTTATTTGCAAAATCAGTGATATTCCTAAATAAAACAAGTAAATAATACTTACTTGCAAATTAGTGATATTCCTAAATAAATTAGGGAAATAATACTTATTTGCAAATTTAGCAACATTCCTGAAAGAGTTCAGGAAATAATACTCATTTGCAAAATCAGTGATATTCCAAAATAAAGTAAGTAAATAATACTTGTTTGCAAATTCAGTGATATTCCTGAATAAAGTAAGTAAATAATACTTATTTGCAAATTCAATTTTATTCCTGAATGAAGTAAATGATACTCATTTGCAAATTCAGCGACATTCCTGAAAGAGGCAAGTGAATGTTACTCATTTGCAAATTCAGTGATTTTCCTGAAAAAAGTAAGTAAATAATACTTATTTGCAAATTCAGTGATATTCCTAAAAAAAATAAGTAAATAATACTTATTTGAAAATTTAAATATTATTCCCGAATGAGGTAAGAAAATAATATGTATTTGCAAATTCAGTGATATTCCTGAATAAAGTAAGTAAATAATATTTATTTGCAAATTCGCTGATTTTCTTGAATGAAACAAGTAAATAATATTTGTGTTGTAATATTGTAATTTTACTTGAAAATTCAGTGATATTTCTGATTGAGGTAACAAACTAATACTTGTATTGTAATATTGTAACTTTATCAGGAAATTCTGATATTCCTGAATGAAGTACGTAAATAATGTTTGTGTATTTTTGACGTCATTTTATTATTATTTTTTTTTAAAGCATCACTTTTTGCATGTTTTTAATGATGTTTTGCCACAATTTTGTGTTTTTTAGTTGTCATTTTGTGTTTTTAAAGTAATTTTTGTCTTTTTATTTTTTTTTTTGGTCTTATATTTTGTTGTTTTGTAATTTTATGCATTCTGTTTTGATTTTGTGTTGTCTTTCGTGCATTTTGAAGTCATTGTTTTTTGTTTTTTTTTGTCTTTTGTTTTATGTCTCTTCTCGTAATTGTATGTATTTTATTTTCCTTTTTGTTTATTTGTGATGTCATTTTGTGTATTAGCGGATTTCTCCTGCTGGTTTAACAAAAGGTAAGGAGGTAAAAGTATCTCCTGTGTCTGATTGTAGTTGCTATATTTTCAAAACAGTAATTTATCAGTGGTCATGGTGAGAAAAAATACAATGCTGTGGAAAAGTGCATCTAAATGCATCAATTCATTATCTAATTGCAATTCCTATGATTGTAATGAAGAATTTAATTACTTAAACTTGGATTTAAGTTAGTTTTTTTTTAAATAATTTTAAAATGCATTTATATTGTATTTTATGACTGTAATTTATTTTATTTTGTTATTTGTGTGCCCTTTGTCATGTTTTAATGTCTTATTACGATGTAAATCATTTTTAATGCCTTGTTGAAATTTCCTTCTAGCTTTATTGCACCAATTTAATAATTACTTTTCTGTAAAATCATACTTTTAATCACACAAACAAACATTTTTTTTTCCCTTTGTGGTAAATACTGTCCAGGTCAGCCATGTTTTATTTCTTCATTTTGTGCAGAACAGCTCAATGTTTGACAGGTAGTCATGGTAACTCAGGCTGAGATGAAAGCGGTGCAGAATCTAGACCACAGTAGTAATAACAGCACTAAGGACTGTCAGAAACGAGGTAAAGTAGCTTTAATATCCTTAAAACACCTCGTAAAGATTGACCAGCAGATGTCCTCAGTGAACAAGGTTTGTGACCAAAATGAGTTTTTTGTAATTTTGTAAATTTTAATGACTCATTCAGTGATAATCCTGCAACAAGTGAGTTAATACTGTTTGTTTTATATGATTGTGAATTTAGTTACTCATTCAGCTATTTATTCACTGCTTGTTTTTTAATATTGTAAATGTATTTACTTATTGTGTTATATACTTGAATCAAGTAGGTAAATAATGTTTGTTTTTTTTTTTTAGTTATTTTCATTTTGTATATTTACTTGCAAATTCAGAGATATTCCCAAATGAAGTTAGTAAATAGTGCTTGCGTTTTAATATTGCATATTTTTTTGCAAATTCTGTAATAAATAAAGTAAGTAAATAATACTTATTTGCAAATTCAGCGACATTCCTGAATGAGGCAAGTGAATGTTACTCATTTGCATATTCAGTGATATTCCTGAATAAAGTAAGTAAATAATACTTATTTGCAAATTCAGTTATAGTCCTGAATGAAGTAAATGATACTCATTTGCAAATTCAGCGACTTTCCTGAATGAGGCAAATGAATTTGTAAATTTTAATGACTCATTCAGTGATAATCCTGCAACAACTGAGTAAATACTGCTTGTTTTACAGTACTGTGAACTTAGTTACTCATTCAGCTTGCGTGCAAATTCAGCGACATTCCTGAATGAGGCAAGTGTATGTTACTTGCGTGAAAATTCAGCAAAATTCCTGAATGAGGCAAGTGTATGCTACTTGCGTGCAAATTCAGCGAAATTACTGAATAAAGCAAGTGAATGTTACTTGCGTGAAAATTCAGCGAAATTCCTGAATGAGGCAAGTGTATGTTAATTGCGTGAAAATTCAGCAAAATTCCTGAATGAGGCAAGTGTATGTTACTTGCGTTAAAATTCAGCGAAATTCCTGAATGAGGCAAGTGTATGTTACTTGTGTGCAAATTCAGCGACATTCCTGAATTTATTTGTGATGTCATTTTGTGTATTAGCGGATTTCTCCTGCTGGTTTAACAAAAGGTAAGGAGGTAAAAGTATCTCCTGTGTCTGATTGTAATTGCTATATTTTTAAAACAGTAATTTATCAGTGGTCATGGTGAGAAAAAATACAATGCTGTGGAAAAGTGCATCTAAATGCATCAATTCATTATCTAATTGCAATTCCTATGATTGTAATGAAGAATTTAATTACTTAAACTTGGATTTAAGTTAGTTTTTTTTAAAAAATAATTTTAAAATGCATTTATATTGTATTTTATGACTGTATTTTATTTTATTTTGTTATTTGTGTGCCCTTTGTCATGTTTTAATGTCTTATTACGATGTAAATCATTTTTAATGCCTTGTTGAAATTTCCTTCTAGCTTTATTCCACCAATTTAATAATTACTATTCTGTAAAATCATACTTTTAATCACACAAACAAACATTTTTTTTTTTCCTTTGTGGTAAATACTGTCCAGGTCAGCCATGTTTTATTTCTTCATTTTGTGCAGAACAGCTCAATGTTTGACAGGTAGTCATGGTAACTCAGGCTGAGATGAAAGCGGTGCAGAATCTAGACCACAGTAGTAATAACAGCACTAAGGACTGTCAGAAACGACTAAAGTAGCTTTAATATCCTTAAAACACCTCGTAAAGATTGACCAGCAGATGTCCTCAGTGAGCGGTGTGTGTGTCACAGTGAGTTTTTACCGTGTTCCGGTCGTGTAGCATCATTTAAAAGTGTGTTTATGTCTTGTCTTGTGCAGTAGTTGATGTTAGTCTATCTTTATTGAACTGAAAGCAGTGTTTACCATGTAAAACATATATTTATCTATTTTTGTAGCCATTAGTGATAAATGTATCAAACACTACGCTACGCTTTTAGAAGGACATTGTTGTCTTTATTATAGTTATTAATTATTTTTAACACAAACACCTGTTTTTGTGTCAGTGTACATATTTACTCATTAAATGCAGCTTTGCAGAACAGCTCAATGTTTGACAGGTAGTCATGGTAACTCAGGCTGAGATGAAAGCGGTGCAGAATCTAGACCACAGTAGTAATAACAGCACTAAGGACTGTCAGAAACGAGGTAAAGTAGCTTTAATATCCTTAAAACACCCCGTAAAGATTGACCAGCAGATGTCCTCAGTGAACAAGGTTTGTGACCAAAATGAGTTTCTTGTAATTTTGTAAATTTTAATGACTCATTCAGTGATAATCCTGCAACAAGTGAGTAAATACTGTTTGTTTTATATGATTGTGAATTTAGTTACTCATTCAGCTATTTATTCACTGCTTGTTTTGTAATATTGTAAATGTATTTACTTATTGTGTTATATACTTGAATCAAGTAGGTAAATAATGTTTGTTTGTTTTTTTTAGTTATTTTCATTTTGTATATTTACTTGCAAATTCAGCGATATTCCCAAATGAAGTTAGTAAATAGTGCTTGCTTTTTAATATTGCATATTTTTTTGCAAATTCTGTAATAAATAAAGTAAGTAAATAATACTTATTTGCAAATTCAGTGATATTCCTAAAAAAAAATAAGTAAATAATACTTATTTGCAAATTCAGTGATATTCCTGAATAAAGTAAATAAATAACACTTATTTGCAAGTTTAAATATTATTCCCGAATGAGGTAAGTAAATAATATGTATTTGCAAAATCGACATTCCTGAATGAGGCAAGTGAATGTTACTTGCGTGAAAATTCAGCGAAATTCCTGAATGAGGCAAGTGTATGTTACTTGCGTGAAAATTCAGCGAAATTCCTGAATGAGGCAAATGTATGTTACTTGCGTGAAAATTCAGCAAAATTCCTGAATGAGGCAAGTGAATGTTACTTGCGTGAAAATTCAGCAAAATTCCTGAATGAGGCAAGTGTATGTTACTTGCGTTAAAATTCAGCGAAATTCCTGAATGAGGCAAGTGTATGTTACTTGCGTGAAAATTCAGCGACATTCCTGAATGAGGCAAGTGTATGTTACTTGCGTGCAAATTCAGCGACATTCCTGAATGAGGCAAGTGAATGTTACTTGCGTGAAAATTCAGCGAAATTCCTGAATGAGGCAAGTGTATGTTACTTGCGTGAAAATTCAGCGAAATTCCTGAATGAGGCAAGTGTATGTTACTTGCGTGAAAATTCAGCAACATTCCTGAATGAGGCAAGTGAATGTTACTTGCTTGCAAATTCAGCGACATTCCTGAATGAGGCAAGTGTATGTTACTTGCGTGAAAATTCAGCGAAATTCCAGAATGAGGCAAATGAATTTGTAAATTTTAATGACTCATTCAGTGATAATCCTGCAACAACTGAGTAAATACTGCTTGTTTTACAGTACTGTGAACTTAGTTAGTCATTCAGCTTGCGTGCAAATTCAGCGACATTCCTGAATGAGGCAAGTGAATGTTACTTGCGTGAAAATTCAGCAAAATTCCTGAATGAGGCAAGTGTATGTTGCGTGCAAATTCAGCGAAATTACTGAATGAGGCAAGTGTATGTTACTTGCGTGAAAATTCAGCGAATTTCCTGAATGAGGCAAGTGAATGTTACTTGCGTGAAAATTCAGCGACACTCCTGAATGAGGCAAGTGTATGTTACTTGCGTGAAAATTCAGCGACATTCCTGAATGAGGCAAGTGTATGTTACTTGCGTGCAAATTCAGCGACATTCCTGAATGAGGCAAGTGTATGTTACTTGCGTGCAAATTCAGCGACATTCCTGAATGAGGCAAGTGAATGTTACTTGCGTGAAAATTCAGCGAAATTCCTGAATGAGGCAAGTGTATGTTACTTGCGTTAAAATTCAGCGAAATTCCTGAATGAGGCAAGTGTATGTTACTTGCGTGCAAATTCAGCGACATTCCTGAATGAGGCAAGTGAATGTTACTTGCGTGAAAATTCAGTGACATTACTGAATAAAGCAAGTGTATGCTACTTGCGTGCAAATTTAGCGACATTCCTGAATGAGGCAAGTGTATGTTACTTGCGTGAAAATTCAGCAAAATTCCTGAATGAGGCAAGTGTATGTTACTTGCGTGCAAATTCAGCGACATTCCTGAATAAGGCAAGTGTATGCTACGTGCGTGCAAATTCAGCGAAATTCCTGAATGAGGCAAGTGTATGTTACTTGCGTGCAAATTCAGCGACATTCCTGAATGAGGCAAGTGTATGTTACTTGCGTGAAAATTCAGCAAAATTCCTGAATGAGGCAAGTGTATGTTACTTGCGTGAAAATTCAGCGACATTCCTGAATGAGGCAAGTGTATGCTACTTGCGTGCAAATTCAGCGACATTCCTGAATGAGGCAAGTGAATGTTACTTGCGTGAAAATTCAGCGAAATTCCTGAATGAGGCAAGTGTATGTTACTTGCGTGAAAATTCAGCAAAATTCCTGAATGAGGCAAGTGTATGTTACTTGCGTGAAAATTCAGCGACATTCCTGAATGAGGCAAGTGTATGTTACTTGCGTGCAAATTCAGCGACATTCCTGAATGAGGCAAGTGTATGTTACTTGCGTGAAATTTCAGCAAAATTCCTGAATGAGGCAAGTGAATGTTACTTGCGTGAAAATTCAGCAAAATTCCTGAATGAGGCAAGTGTATGTTACTTGCGTTAAAATTCAGCGAAATTCCTGAATGAGGCAAGTGTATGTTACTTGCGTGCAAATTCAGCGACATTCCTGAATAAGGCAAGTGTATGCTACGTGCGTGCAAATTCAGCGACATTCTTGAATGAGGCAAGTGTATGCTACTTGCGTGCAAATTCAGCGAAATTCCTGAATGAGGCAAGTGTATGTTACTTGCGTGCAAATTCAGCGACATTCCTGAATGAGGCAAGTGTATGTTACTTGCGTGAAAATTCAGCAAAATTCCTGAATGAGGCAAGTGTATGTTACTTGCGTGCAAATTCAGCGACATTCCTGAATGAGGCAAGTGTATGTTACTTGCGTGAAAATTCAGTGAAATTCCTGAATGAGGCAAGTGTATGCTACTTGCGTGCAAATTTAGCGACATTCCTGAATGAGGCAAGTGTATGTTACTTGCGTGAAAATTCAGCGAAATTCCTGATAGAGGCAAGTGTATGTTACTTGCGTGAAAATTCAGCGAAATTCCTGAATGAGGCAAGTGTACGTTACTTGCGTGAAAATTCAGTGACATTACTGAATAAAGCAAGTGTATGCTACTTGCGTGCAAATTTATCGACATTCCTGAATGAGGCAAGTGTATGTTACTTGCGTGAAAATTCAGCAAAATTCCTGAATGAGGCAAGTGAATGTTACTTGCGTGAAAATTCAGCAAAATTCCTGAATGAGGCAAGTGAATGTTACTTGCGTGAAAATTCATCGAAATTCCAGAATGAGGCAAATGAATTTGTAAATTTCAATGACTCATTCAGTGATAATCCTGCAACAACTGAGTAAATACTGCTTGTTTTACAGTACTGTGAACTTAGTTACTCATTCAGCTTGCGTGCAAATTCAGCGACATTCCTGAATGAGGCAAGTGAATGTTACTTGCGTGAAAATTCAGCAAAATTCCTGAATGAGGCAAGTGTATGTTACTTGCGTGAAAATTCAGCGAAATTCCTGAATGAGGCAAGTGTATGTTCCTTGCGTGCAAATTCAGCGACATTCCTGAATGAGGCAAGTGAATGTTACTTGCGTGAAAATTCAGTGACATTACTGAATAAAGCAAGTGTATGCTACTTGCGTGCAAATTTAGCGACATTCCTGAATGAGGCAAGTGTATGTTAATTGCGTGAAAATTCAGCAAAATTCCTGAATGAGGCAAGTGAATGTTACTTGCGTGAAAATTCAGCAAAATTCCTGAATGAGGCAAGTGTATGTTACTTGCGTTAAAATTCAGCGAAATTCCTGAATGAGGCAAGTGTATGTTACTTGCGTGAAAATTCAGCAAAATTCCTGAATGAGGCAAGTGTATGTTACTTGCGTGAAAAATCAGCGACATTCCTGAATGAGGCAAGTGTATGCTACTTGCGTGCAATTTCAGCGACATTCCTGAATGAGGCAAGTGTATGTTACTTGCGTGAAAATTCAGCGAAATTCCTGAATGAGGCAAGTGTATGTTACTTGCGTGCAATTTCAGCGACATTCCTGAATGAGGCAAGTGAATCAGAATCAGAATCAGAATCAGAAATGTTTTATTTGCCATGTACAGTTTTGAGGACAGTACAAGGAATTTGACTTGGTGGTTGGTGCACAAAACAAGCAACAAAAAGAAATAAAAGAAATAAAAACAGAACAACAAAGCACAACCCAGCAACAATAATAATAATAATAATGATAAATATAAAGGATGAGGGATAAATAAAGGATAGATAGAGAATAAAGGATAAATAGGATAAATATAAATATAAATATATATACAGTGCAGCAGGTATCAAGCTGGTGGAGGTGGTGATCGGGTGGGGGGGGGGGGGGGGGGGGGTTCAGTGGGTGACTTGGGGTGTGTTCATGTGGATGGTGGCAGAGGGAAAGAAGCTGTTTTTGTGTCTGGAGGTTCTGGTCCTGATGGACCGAAACCTCCTACCAGAAGGGAGAGATTGAAACAGTTTATGACCGGGGTGGGAGGGGTCGGCCACAATCTTTCCTGCACGCCTCAAAATCCTGGAGGCGTACAGGTCCTGGAGGGAGGGCAGATTGCAGCCGATGACCTTCTCTGCAGAGTGGATGATACGCTGCAGTCTGGCCTTGTCCTTGGCCGTAGCTGCAGCGTACCAGATGGTGATGGAGGAGCAGAGGATGGACTGGATGATGGAGCTGTAGAAGTTCACCATCATCTTTGTTGGCAGACTGAACTTCTTCAGCTGCCGCAAAAAGTACATCCTCTGCTGAGCTTTTTTGATAAGGGAGCTGATGTTCAGCTCCCACTTGAGGTCCTGAGTGATGATGGTCCCCAGGAAGCAGAAGTACTCTACAGAGCTCACTGTAGAGTCTCCCAGGGTGAGGGGGGTGAGGGGGGCTGGGTTCTTCCTGAAGTCTGCTATCATCTCCACTGTCTTTAAAGCATTGAGCTCCAGGTTGTTCTGGCTGCACCAGGACACCAGCCGGTCTGTCTCCCACCTGTAGTCGGACTCGTCTCCATCAGCGATGAGACCGATGATGGTCGTGTCGTCTGCAAACTTCAGGAGTTTGACCGACTGGTGAGAGGAGGTGCAGCTGTTGGTGTACAGGGAGAAGAGCAGAGGAGAAAGAACACAGCCCTGAGGAGATCCAGTGCTGATGGTCCGGGGAGCAGAGATGGTTTTTCCCAGCTTCACGTGCTGCTTCCTGTCAGACAGGAAGTCTGTGATCCACCTGCAGGTGGAGTCTGGCACGTTCAGCTGGGAAAGCTTGTCCTGAAGGAGAGCTGGGATTATTGTATTAAAAGCAGAGCTGAAGTCCACAAACAGGATCCTGGCGTAGGAGCCTGGGGAGTCCAGGTGCTGGAGGATGAAGTGGAGAGCCAGGTTTACAGCATCGTCTACTGACCTGTTGGATCTATAGGCAAACTGCAGGGGGTCCAGGTGGGGGTCGGTGATGTCCTTGATGTGGGAGAGCATGAGGCGTTCAAAGGACTTCATGACCACAGATGTCAGAGCGATGGGTCTGTAGTCATTAAGTCCTGTGATCCTCAGCTTTTTAGGGACAGGAACGATGGTGGAGGCCTTAAAACAGGCTGGTACGGTGCATGTCTCCAGTGAGGTGTTAAAAATGTCTGTGAACACTGGAGACAGCTGATCAGCACAGTGCTTCAAGGTAGAGGGAGAGACAGAGTCCGGTCCACAAGCCTTACGGGGGTTTTGTCTCCTGAAAAGTCTATTCACATCTCTCTCTTTGATGGAGAAAGGTGTCTCTGTAGGAGGGGGGAGGAGGGGGGGAAGATAGGGGAGAGAGCCTCTGTAGGCAGCTGGGGTGAAACTGTAGCTTTGATGTGGGGGGTGAAGGTGTTGGAGTGAGGCTGGTCAGAGGTGTGAGGGGGGTTGGAGTCAGGTCTGTCCCATTGTCTGTCAAATCTACAATAGAACTCATTCAGACTGTTGGCCAGGCAGAGGTCGTTAGCAGCAGCAGGGGCTCTGGGCTTGTAGTTTGTAATTTGCCTGAGCCCTCTCCAGACAGAAGCCGAGTCATTTGCAGAGAACTGATATTGTAGCTTCTCTGAGTACAAACGTTTGGCTTTTCTCACCTCCTTTTCAAACGTGTACTTCGACTCTCTGTACCTGGCTCTGTCTCCACTCCTGAAAGCGACCTCTTTGTCTGTCCTCAGCCCTCTGAGCTTAGCTGTGAACCAGGGTTTGTCATTGTTATAACTCACCCTGGTCTTTGATGGAATACAGCTGTCCTCACAGAAGCTGATGTAGGACGTCACAGCGTCTGTAAACTCATCCAGAGAACTGTTCGCAGACCTGAAAACATCCCAGTCAGTCCAGTCCAAACACTCCTGGAGTTTCTCCACTGCTTCACTGGTCCATTGTTTAGATTCCTTCACCACAGGTTTACAGAGCTTCAGCCTCTGTCTGTATGAAGGAATCAGATGGACCATCAAATGGTCCGATTGGCCCAGTGCAGCACGGGAAACGGCGTGATAAGCACTGCTTAGTGTGGTGTAACAGTGATCCAGTGTCTTCTCCTCTCTGGTCGGACATTTAATTAATTGTCTATATTTGGGGAGCTGGTGTGAGAGGTCCCCTTTATTAAAGTCACCAAGCACAATGATAAAAGAGTCCGGGTAGGTCCGCTCCATGCACAGGATCTGGTCGGCGAGTGTGCGCTGTGCCTCGCGCACATCAGCTGACGGTGGGATGTACACGCCAACCAGGATGAATGAAGCGAACTCACGGGGAGAATAGAAGGGTTTGCTGTTGATAATAAAGGATTCCAGGTGAGGAGAGCAGTGCTGGAGGATCACTGTCACGTCGTTACACCAGTTACTGTTCACATAAAAGCAGATTCCTCCACCTTTCTTCTTCCCGGTGAGCTCCGCGTCTCGGTCCGCTCTGTGAAGTTGGAAGCCGGCCAACTGCAGCGCAGAGTCCGGTACCGCTCCACACAGCCACGTTTCCGTGAAGCACAGAACAGAAGATGAGGAGAAGTCTCTGTTTCTACCCAACAGCAGCTGGAGTTCGTCCACTTTGTTACACAGTGAGCGCACGTTAGAGAGGAATATCCCCGGTAACGGTGTGCGTCGGCCGCGCTGGCGGAGGCGCACAAGCGCACCGGCTCTTTTTCCTCTCCTCCGGCGCTTCACTGCGTGAGCAAAGGTGAGCGCACCTTTGAGTAAAATGTCCAGTAAATCCACAGAGGAAGCGATGAAAGTGGGGAATAAATCTCTCGGGGTTGTTGCCCTGACATTCAAGAGCTCTTCTCTTGAATAAGAGAAGCCAGTTGCGGATTTTACAACAAAAACAAGACAAAAAAGTGCGCACCAACACACCACAGCAGCCATCCGCGGCGCCATCTTGAATGAATGTTGAATGTTACTTGCGTGAAAATTCAGCGAAATTCCTGAATGAGGCAAGTGTATGTTACTTGCGTGAAAATTCAGCGAAATTCCTGAATGAGGCAAGTGTATGTTACTTGCGTGCAAATTCAGCGACATTCCTGAATGAGGCAAGTGTATGTTACTTGCGTGAAAATTCAGCGAAATTCCAGAATGAGGCAAATGAATTTGTAAATTTTATTGACTCATTCAGTGATAATCCTGCAACAAGTGAATAAATACTGCTTGTTTTACAGTACTGTGAACTTAGTTACTCATTCAGCTTGCGTGCAAATTCAGCGACATTCCTGAATGAGGCAAGTGTATGCTACTTGCGTGAAAATTCAGCGAAATTCCAGAATGAGGCAAATGAATTTGTAAATTTTATTGACTCATTCAGTGATAATCCTGCAACAAGTGAATAAATACTGCTTGTTTTACAGTACTGTGAACTTAGTTACTCATTCAGCTTGCGTGCAAATTCAGCGACATTCCTGAATGAGGCAAGTGTATGTTACTTGCGTGAAAATTCAGCGAAATTCCAGAATGAGGCAAATGAATTTGTAAATTTTATTGACTCATTCAGTGATAATCCTGCAACAAGTGAATAAATACTGCTTGTTTTACAGTACTGTGAACTTAGTTACTCATTCAGCTTGCGTGCAAATTCAGCGACATTCCTGAATGAGGCAAGTGTATGTTACTTGCTTGAAAATTCAGCGACATTCCTGAATGAGGCAAGTGTATGTTACTTGCGTGCAATTTCAGCGACATTCCTGAATGAGGCAAGTGTATGTTACTTGCGTGAAAATTCAGCAAAATTCCTGAATGAGGCAAGTGTATGTTACTTGCGTGCAAATTCAGCGACATTCCTGAATGAGGCAAGTGTATGTTACTTGCGTGAAAATTCAGTGAAATTCCTGAATGAGGCAAGTGTATGCTACTTGCGTGCAAATTTAGCGACATTCCTGAATGAGGCAAGTGTATGTTACTTGCGTGAAAATTCAGCAAAATTCCTGAATGAGGCAAGTGAATGTTACTTGCGTTAAAATTCAGCAAAATTCCTGAATGAGGCAAGTGTATGTTACTTGCGTTAAAATTCAGCAAAATTCCTGAATGAGGCAAGTGAATGTTACTTGCATTCATATTCAGTGAAATTCCAGAATGAGGCAAATGAATTTGTAAATTTTAATGACTCATTCAGTGATAATCCTGCAACAAGTGAGTAAATACTGCTTGTTTTACAGTACTGTGAACTTAGTTACTCATTCAGCTTGCGTGCAAATTCAGCGACATTCCTGAATGAGGCAAGTGAATGTTACTTGCGTGAAAATTCAGCGACATTCCTGAACGAGGCAAGTGAATGTTACTTGCGTGAAAATTCAGCGAAATTCCTGAATGAGGCAAGTGTATGTTACTTGCGTGCAAATTCAGCGACATTACTGAATAAAGCAAGTGTATGTTACTTAAGTGCAAATTCAGCGACATTCCTGAATGAGGCAAGTGTTTGCTACTTGCGTGAAAATTCAGCGACATTCCTGAATGTCATTCAGGAATGTCGCTGAATTTGCACGCAAGTAACATTCACTTGCCTCTTTCAGGAATGTCGCTGAATTTGCAAATGAGTATCATTTACTTCATTCAAGAATATAACTGAATTTGCAAATAAGTAACATTCACTTGCCTCTTTCACGAATGTCACTTGCTGTTGAAGAGAATGTTTCTTCATAATCTACTCCATATTTCTCACT
The DNA here is from genome assembly GCF_900634775.1 of Gouania willdenowi. Taxonomy (NCBI): domain Eukaryota; kingdom Metazoa; phylum Chordata; class Actinopteri; order Blenniiformes; family Gobiesocidae; genus Gouania; species Gouania willdenowi. Next base: position 24,634,631 of record NC_041061.1, on the reverse strand, counting down.
TATAGCCCTTTGCGACATAACATGCTCTGTACCATCTTCATTTTTTTTAATGGCGTACACCCACTTAGCCCCCACTGCACTCTTGCCCCTGGGTAAGCTGGTCAGGGTGAATGTTTTATTCTCCCTTAATGACTGTATCTCATCGTCCATGGCTCCGATCCATCTGTTAGACTCAGATGAAGTTACTGCTTCCTTGAAAGATTGTGGTACTCCACATGACAGTCTATAACAATAATCAATGTTAATGAGCGCTTGATCATCATTGTCTTCATCAGTAACATATTCACTCAGATAACTCAGTTTGTGTCTGTCTCTGGTTGGATATCTCCTCGTGTTGTTATCACTTGTCTCATGTTCCTCACCATTTGTTTCTAGGTTTAGCTCTCCTGGCTCATCCTGAATGTTCTCTGAGCACACATTTGGTTCTGGTATGGTTCTCTGTTTAGTTTGGATTGACTCATCATCATCGTCAGATGTTGTTACTGTTTGTGTTTGCTGCTCTGATGTTTTCTTTCACACAAACTTCAGCAATCTGTTCTTTTGGACTTTTTCACTATCTGGATGATAGACCAAATAAGCTGGACTATTTTTGTCATATCCTATGAACACTCCCTGTTCACATCTTGTGTCAAGTTCCTTTTTGTCTTGTTTGTAAGCAAAACACACGGACCCAAACTTTTGCATTTTTGAAACATCTGGTTACATCCCTGTCAGCATAAAGTAAGGTGTTTGCTTATTCGATTATTAAAACACCTGTTCCTGATTACTGCTGCTGTCTGTACAGCGTAAGGCCACAATGTTTTTGGCAGGTTGCTCTCAACTAACATGCACCTGGACATGTCAAATAATGTCCGCCAGTTCCGCTCTGCGGTGCCGTTCTGGTGTGGTGAATACGGCGCAGATGTCTCATGTCTAATCATATTTTTGTTTAGTAGTGATTGATACACTTTTGATGTAAACTGTACCATTTTCAGATCTGATACACTTAACCTTCCCATAGGGGGCAGTATCGGCTAGGATATTCTCTGTTGCACAAACTGTGTCATTCTTTTGTTTTAGAAAGTAAACAAAAATTGTACTGGAAAAATCATCAGTGAATGATACAGCATATCTGTATCCCTCTTTGGACATAGGAACTATTGGCCCTGCAAGATCTGTATGTACCAACTGTAAAACCTCTTTGGCACGTGCATCAGCCTCTTTGTTTCTTGTCTGAACAAACTTTCCCTGGATGCACACATCACATGGTGGAAAAGGTTTCTCTATTTTGCCCTTAATAGTCGTAGCTTCAACCACTTTTGACAACTTTTGTACATCGTCATGGTTACCATGTCCTAGTATTTCATGCCATGTTTGTAGGTCAAAACATCCATTACATTCGTCATTACCGCCTTTTGTTGTTGTGGAGAGGTAGTAAAGTTTATTTTACACATTTATTGGGAAAACAGTACCGTCTTTGTGTATGAGGTTGTCTTTCCCCTCCTTGAAGACCACTGTTGCCCCACTGGCTGTGGCTGCCTTCACAGAAAAGATGTCCTGTGGGTAAGAAGGGATGAGCAGCGCTCCCCTCAGTGTAGCAGGAACACCTCTGCGTCACCTCGTTGTTTGGCCACTCCCTGACACTTGGATCCATCGGCGAGCTCCACACAATGCGTCTCTGCCCTGAAGTTCTCGTCCGTGATAATATGGGATGTTGCCCCTGCGTCGACCATCAGGCCTTTCTTCTTAACGCTCCTTCCTGGGTGGATGCCCGCATCTCTGTCTCGGGTCAGGAATGCATAAGCGGTATTTTCACTTTCCTCCTCAGATACTTGTCTTGCGTTGTCCTGTCTTTGTCGCCGTCTGCAGTTTGCATCTCTGTGTGTAGCACTTTTGCAAAAACTGCACCACTGCTTACACATACATGTTCTGGCTCTGTGTCCTTTTGTGCCACATTTAAAACAGACAATATCAGCAGTGTTTTTCTGCACATTAGCAGATGTGGAATAAGTTTTGTCTTTTGTCTTCATAACATTATCTCCAGCTGACTACATACACATTTTCTCCGTGTTTTCAAAGGACCATAGCTTTGTTTTGAAGTCTGTAAATCTCAGAACCTCATCACTTTGGGTCACATGGATGGCAAATGGCTTGTACGACTCCGGTAGGCCTTTGAGCACCATCGCAATGAGCAGATCATCGCTCATCTTTTCATCAGCATTTCTTAGCGCAGTTATGATTGTTTCTGCTTGAAAAACGTATTCAGTCACACTTTCATTACTTGCCTTTTGCAGATTGGTCAGTTCAGTATACAGGCTTATAATGCGTGGCTTTCCCACACCTGCATAATATGTATGTAGAATCTTCAGCGCTTGTCTACCATCATTGGAGGCTTCTCTCATGACCAAACTCAAACTTTTATCGTCCAAAAACTGTATTAATTCAGCATAAGCTTCAGCATTTTTCTCTGGAAACTCTTCATCTTCTTTACATAATATGGTATTCTTTAGCCATTGTAAATGTAAATGTCCCAAGAACTTAGTTTCCCAAAGTTCATAACCTGTTTCATCTCCTTCGAAGACCATCTGCCACTCGACTGCTCTCCCCTCTGTGCGCACATGGTAAGTAGTGAACAAGCTAGGTTAGCTGTTAGCCTTTGGGTTCACTGAGCTTGCGGTTCGTTGCGACTTACTTCTCAGCAGCTTAACCTTCGCCAATCTTTTCCTTCGTGGCTTTCTGGGCCCGTAACCTGTTGTCAGAGTGATGCGCAGCAGCCCAGCGTGAGCCTCCTTGTATACTCGCCTGAATATCTTCACTTTGTGGATGAAAGAAAAACTGCGTGGCCATCAGTCTCGTTGCAGTCTACTTTTTATTAACAGGCGGAGTTATACATCGCATCACACAGTGCAAACAGGTGGGGTCAGGAGTCAAACATAATAAAGTAAAAATACAATTGAGAGCATATTAATTATTTACATACATGTGTTAACAATATATTAACAATATTCCAGTTTTGACTTTGATTTAGATTTTCAGCATTTATTTTAGTTGTGCAGATTGGGTTTTATATGGAAGCCCGTTCCCGCCGCTAAAAAAATTTAAAAAATCACCATGGCAAGTCACAATTATGAGATAGTCATACAAATGAGAAAGAAAGTCATAATTATGAGATTGAAAGTAATATTTATGAGACAATTATTTTAAATGTAAATTTGCAAAGGATCATATTAAAATGTGATGGGATATTTTTGCAATAAAGACTTATTTATGTACTTCTACTATTTTATATCTACACAAATTACCAATATGTAGAATTCTAACAGAATAAACAGCCAAAATATGTTTCGAATATATTATTATTCAAGGTGTAATTAAGAATAGGAACAGTCAGTGTTGGTAGACTGCTGCAAATGCTCAGTTTACAATATCTCATAATGATAAATTGATAAATTCTGACTTTTTTTTTCATAATTATAATTATGATTTGCCGTGGTGATTTTTTTTTTTTTTTTTTTTTTTTTGGTGGCGGAAATGGTGTTTTTATACCTGTGTTTGTAAACATTTATTTTGAAAGGTCATAACGGATTCAGTTTCCTCAGGACTCGGCAGCTTGCCCGCTCCTCCGTGCGCCCACACCCAACCTCCACAATCTGCGCTGCGGACTCTGCGGTGCAGTGAACCGGGATCTGGTGCTGCTCTGCGGCGCTGTGCGGAGGTGTGTGCGGGCCTGCCGGGCTCCGTCTGCGGCTCTGCCCTCTTCATCCTTCCCGCTGGCTGCCTCTGCGGCTGCTGCCATCCTCTATGCACCGTCCATGTCAACGTCCTGAGCATCATCTGAGAGGTGAAGACGTCGGACTGGTACGATGAGCAGCACTGGTAAGAAAGTAGCCGACACACTGGATATAGATGACGCTTTCTGAGCCGCTATCAGATGCTTCTGTAGGACGTCCAGATGTGTGGACCAATCGGATGCCTTGATCCCTTTGTTTTTGTGGCATCCCCTGTCACACAGATGTGGAAAACAAAACACACACACACTCGTGCGTGTGAATGCAGGATGTAAACATGATGTGATCCAGTTCCATGTGTCACATCATCACATGTGCTGCTAACAGATGTCGCGTTGATCCCATGTTGTGCTGAAGGTGCTTCAGTGTCTTCTGTCATCTCATGACTGTTTGTCCACAGACAGCAGGCCTGATTCCTTCAGCCTTTGTTCCTCCCTAAGGCAGATGTTCTCAACCTTGGGGTCGGGACCCCATTTGGGGTCGCAAGACACTGGGAGGGGGTCACCAGATGCCTTTAAGAAACTAAGAATATATTCTGAACAATTTGAGCCAATTTTTGCTTATTTTTACCCTTATTCTGCCACTACACAAAACTTTCCATATTTTAACCTCATTCCATCACATTTTCTTGTCATATTTTTGCTCCTTTTAATGCATTTTTTTTTTTTTTTTTTTTTTTTGCTACATTACTCCAATTTCAAATTTCAATGCCTTGTCTGCACATTGCATCCACTTTCAAGACATTTTCGTCACTTTTTAACCCTTTCCACCACTCTTCTCACCTAATGTTGCATATGTTGATCCATTATTGTCACTTGTCACTTCTTTTCACCATATTTTTTTTTCTGCCACGTTTGAACCAAAATCGACACTTTGAACCCTTTTTACCACTTTTTCTCAGTTTTTGGCCACTCTAATTTACAACTTTTAAACAATTTCTGTGGTTTTTAAAATCCCACTTCACCACCTTTTCCACCATTTTTGGTCACTTTTAACCCATTTTATTTTTGATCAAAACAAGAATTTACATCTTTAAGATGACTATATACTATGTCACAAATAATAATAAACTTCCTGCATAAAAGTGGACATTATTCAGATCAATAAATAAATGTGGTTACAATTAAATGTTCTCCCTTTATTCCCCCTTATAGATGGCCCTGCCTCCACATGACTGTTCTTCAATCTTCATGTGTGTGTTTAACCATCTTCAGGTACAGTGGGGGTCCCCGGAACCCTTATTTTGGGGGTTGCGGGCTAAAAGGTTGAGAACCACTGCCTTGAGGAACATTCAGCAAAGAGGCTGAGTATGATGATGTTCTTTAGCCCTGCAGCAACTTCACCACATGCTGTTTCCCATGTGCGGGAAAATATGTCCGGTTTGGAGAGCAGAGCTAACAACATGAGTTTCACAAGCGTGTGAGCTCCGGGTGTGGTGCTAAAAGAAAAGCCATGGAGAATTGTAGTAGTTCAAATTCATTCCACAAAAAGTTAACATAAGTGTGCAAAGAATCAGAACACGTCATTGGGTGTTAGACGTTTTGTATAGAACATAAGGAAATGACCTCTGGCACTGGTATAACCAACACTAACTCTAGCAGAAAGAAACAAACATGTTGTTATTAAAGTATATTTTACATGTTATTAAGTATTAACATTTTATTACCTCTACATTACAAGGTACTGTGATGGATACCAGTGATCTGGGAAAGCAGTGACCTTAGACATCAAGGTGATTAAGTAATATCACACTCAAGGTCGTGCTGTGATTCTGTCGTAGGCACGAGGCCTGGGAGAACCTCGTAGAACTGTACAACTGTTGTTTTATACAACAGTTCTACAAGCGTATTTTATTAGTTAACAGTAACAGGTGATTTGTTTGTTTATTTAATCATTTGGCTCAGCCAACAAAAATTGTTCCACAAGTGGAGAGCACCCACTCTATACGTTCACACTGCAGGTAAATGCATACCTGTCTAATTTTGGATTTGAAAATAAGAGAAAAATAAGGGAAATTTTTAGACACCCGCTTCCGAGCCGTCCCACCCGCCCAACCAAGCTCCAGTATCCCTTATATTTTAAGACAAGTGTGCAGGAAATCTAAAATACCCACTTGTCAACCACTTACTAAATTCAATTAGGTCTGGGTTAGGACGCACTCATTAATCCATCTAACTGTGCTTTACATGTTGTTCTGAGAAGTAAACACAGCGACTCCTAAAACTAGTGTTTTGATACAAAACACTAGTTTTATATATATATATATATATATATATATGTAATATTGTAGTTTTCTCTATCGACAAAATAGAAAACTTGATACGTCTTGAATCTCGATATATCGCCCAGCCCTAATTCCTAAATTATAAAACAGTCTAAAGTATAACATACATGGGTATATGAAGCACATTTACTGTTAATTTCACGTTGCTTGTCTTTAAGTTAGACGTTTACATTTTATTTTCATTACATATTTTCTTCTAATGTCTCATGCTCACTCATGTGGTTCTCTGGCATTCACCAATGACTTATTATACACATTTGTTGCAGAATTTACGTCATTTAACACTTTTTGTATATTAGTCGCGCTTGTGATTTTTCATGGTGACTTACGTCATTCCTTCCCCTGTGGTAGACGCTAAAATCTCATTTACTAATCTAACAGAACGTGTAACTGTGTCCCATCCTGCTGCTCTTTAGGAAGATAAATTCTCTATCACATTTTCCAAGGTATTTACACGAGTTATTTGTTTTTTTCACCGGAACGTCTTCATCCATCCATCTCTCTTCTGAGTTGTTTCCGGGTTTGTTGCCACTAATATAATCTTGCAAGAATTGCCACTCAGGCCATTTCAGGTGGCAGGTCTTGCAAGGCTTGTGATAGCGTTCAGTATAGTAAGACATCTTTTAATTATTATTACATTAAAATACGGAATATTTATGGGAAAATACTAATACAGGACGATGGCGGGAAAGAGGGGTAAAATATGGGAGTTTCCACGGGATACTTGACAGGTATGGGTAAATGTAACCCAAATCCAATCTTTTTGCCATATGCGACCTGTATTCGATCTGTTAACCCTTAGATGCATGAGTGCCTGGACCCTAAGTGGGTCAAAAATGACCGTATTACAATCAATGCATTTTTGTGCCATTTTTGTCATTTTTGTTAAGACTTATCATTTATGATGTTTTGTATTGTACACCCAAGAATGTTTGAGTTATTTTTATTTTTCACTTTTTTTAACATTTGGAACATGTGCAAACATTTTGAACCTAATAATTGAAAAAAGAAAATTGATTGCACAGAACATGCGTGTGTGTGTGTGTGTGTGTGTGTCCGTCCCTCACTGCATGCACATTTGTCACAAACGATCTGCTTCTGACTGTGAACAGTGCACACAGGTACGTTGCATTTGCCACAACTGTTGTTGACCTTGTGATCAAGGTCACAAGGGCCTTGGGCAGATCTGACACCTCTTTCTCTTCTGTTGGTCATGTCTGCCTCTTTCTTGTGGCTGGGTTGTGGCGTTTGTTACTCCACACCTTCCCATTGCCTCAATGAGTGGGGTTTGCAGTTGGGGGCAGCCTTCCAGACGACTCCTCATGTGTGGTGTCACCGGCTCCTTTGAGAGCTCATTGATGAAGAGCCGTCATGCATTGGTGATCCCACTCTTGAAATCAGGATGCTGAGCAGTGAAGAAGGTGTTAGCATTCAGGGTGGCAATGTCAAGCATGTTTTACCCCAGCACCATGGGTCACCTCTGTGTTTGGCGCTTGCAGGTGTAGGTGCCAACCATTTGGTTCATGGTGTCTACACCTCCTTTGGACTTGTTGTAGAATGTAATCACTTCTGTTTTTTTCTTTCTACTATTTTCTTCCACCACTTTGTCATGGTGCATCGTGCTCTGGAGCACAACAGCCATTCCTTTCTTTCTGGCATAGCTGACCATGGTAAGGTTGCTATTAAATCCAAACTCTGTGCTGTGAACTTCCCTGGACTTGGATGCCTTCATCAGAGGAGGGATGTCTGACTTGTTCTGTCATAGAGTCCCAACAATAGTGAGATCCTTCTCCAGGAGAAACACAAGAAGTGTGCCTCCTCTGCACTATGACTGTAGCAAATATACAGAGAGCCACGTACCACAGCACTGCATACAGAGGAGAAACTCATAAGTGAAAATCTCATCACACTTTTAAAGGTGCAATCCTCAACTCAATCGTCAACTCTCAGATCCCTCTCTCAACCTCCCTCCCCGCTGCTCTCTTGCCCTGCCTCCAAACTTTCCAAAGTCCCTCCCTCAGAGGAGCTAACAAGCTAACGTTAGTCCGACAGCAACATCACAGTAATATAACATGCTCTGTTAAAAGCATATTACTGCAGCGCTTCACTCTCTATGTGCACAAACCTCAGCAGCAGCAACAACACAGTGTCACTTACAGTTTCAGTGAAACAGAAGAGGCACACTTGTAAAAAACTTATCCATGGTGATGTTGCGACCTGTGTTTCTGAAACTACTGCACAACTGCATGACAGTGTTTTCCCCCAGATTCTTCTGAATTTCTTCCCCTGGTTGTCTTCCTGTGTAAACGATCCCATCCATTGCATAGGGGATGCGTGCATCACAAACCCAGAAGATCTTTAGGCCATACTTGGAGGGCTTCTGAGGCATGTACTGCAGAAATTTGCACCTACCCCTGAATGGCACAAGCTGTTCATCCACAGTGACACAATCACTTATGATGAATTGCCGTCTGCAGTTGACCAAGAACAGGTCCCATATGTGGCGGAAGGCTGCCATATGATCTGTTTCCAGGCGGACGGCTCTGGTCCTCTTGTCATCAAAGCGCAAGATACGGCGAATATCCTCAAAACAGCCATAGTGGCCTTATACATTGGATCATGTAAAGGACTCCCAAACAGCTCACGAACCGATACATCCCAGTTCTTCTCACTTACTGCAAGAAGGGTCAATCCAATGAAGGCCAATAATTCATCTTTGTTGACATTTTTCCATTCTTTTCCTCGAGCTACTCTGCGTTTGTGCACTTTATCACCTCTTGTATCATATTATCAGTAATAAAGAGCTCCCATGCATCTTTTGGTGAGACAGTGGTTGTAAGGCCTGGTGCAGGCCCTGACTGACTTCTCAGGATATTGCGGCTAGGTGCCCTGGGTGGGAGGTACCTCGCTCCAATAATAGCCCTTTACGACTCATTCTGTTGGAAGTGATTTGGACATCACTTTCTTCCTCAGAGGACTCACAGGAAGAATCTTCTGTGTCTGATTGATCCTGTTCACTTGGTAGAGTTGAAGTTCCAGGTGGATAGCTAACACCTCCTGGGTATAGTCTGAGTCCTCATCATCTGAGATTTCAGATTCTGAGTCCAGCTCTGTAACTGCCCCTTCATCGTCCAGCATCTGTAGCACCATTTCCCTTGTGTATCTAGCTGCCCTGACACATTGGATGAAATAACATCAAATGTAATAGTGAGAATGACAAGCAAATGTATCAATCAATATGTAGCTAAATTAATAAATACAAACACACACACACACACACACACACACACACAGAGACAGACAAGCACACTGATACAAAACATACAGTATATTAGCTAGATTATTTAGCTAAAACACATAGTCTTTCACATAATTGTCATGAATGACACCCACACACATGCATACAGTAATGTTAGCTAGCCTAATTCACTAGCTAATGTTAGCTAACACTATAGAATACGCTACTACATTATTTCATGATAACACTCTTTCACACAGTATTCATGAATGGCAACACACACACACGCACACCCACACACACACACAGTACATACAGTAATGTTAGCTAGCTTAGCTCACTTGCTAATATTAGCTAACCGTCAATTAGGCTAATACATTATGATAACACATTTTCCCACACACGCACACACACATGAATGTGCAAGTATGTTGTTGAAAATGAAAATCATTGTTGAAAGATGATAATACTTACATGTAAAGTGTGTGTGGTCCAAAATAAATAGATTCCTTGCAGCCACAGTTGATCAGAATCAAAAGATCTCATGAGATTCAATAGGAAATGAATGCGGGTCATCTTTGACCCACTTATGGAAGCTTGGGGTAGTAATACAAAAACTGAAATTTTTTAAAATCTATAAAAGGTAAGTTTAAATTTCCAATGGCATCTTATCAAAAACACGTTTTTTGAAGAATAGCTGGTATATGAAATGATAACAAATTTTTATTCTGAAGATAATGCAAGAAAACAATGTCACCAGGTCATTTTTGACCCACTTATGCATCTAAGGGTTAAAGATACTCTGAACAGCACAACTCTGAATTTTTTCAAATCCGACTGAAGTCACTTTCCAATATGGTCCTAAATCTGATACGTATCCGTTTATTTGCAACGCAACTGCAGTCTGGACGGCCGAGGAAAACGTCATCAAAACGTCATCATTCTAATAATGAATAATAATGAAATGTTCCTTTTGTCAGTCGGAAATTTTAATGAACTCCACATCATTGAAGCCGCTGACATCCCCATCCCACCACTATTAACTCCGACTCCGCTTCCAAACAGTCCGTTGTAAAGATGTAGCAGCCATCACAGCAAACGGCCTGAGTGATCAACCTGGCTCTCTTCTTTTTCACTCTCCTTAAAGTTATGAAGTGCTGACTTCTGTTGCACAGAACATTTCTCAGAGCAACACACAGCCCGACACCGGACGCCTCCATGTTTACATTTGTAAACACCGTACGTGGCTGTGGGATCATGTGTGACCTTAGGAACTCTTCTGCCCATGCGCGTTACTTCAGTGTTGCATTCTATTCATATTCCAAACTGATTGAAGATGCATTTAATATGTAATATGAACAATCACACACACAAAAATCTTTTTTTTTTTTTGAAGAAGAAAAAAATCCAAATTGTGCATTAAGACATGCAGTGTGAACGTAGTGACAGTGTAATTAACGGTATTTAGATCAGCTGTACAGATGAGTGATATGATTCGTAAGAAGTCCCGGCGCTGTTATTGCTCTATATCAGCACTCGTGGAATGTCTGTTGTCCAATCAAATTACTTGGTCAAAACTGTTATTGTATCGTTTCACATGGGAGAAAGGTATTTACTGTGTGTAATTTAAGCTTGCAGGGTTTTTCCTGGGTACTCCAGTTTATCCTATCATTTCAATAATGATTGGCTGCCTTGTCGGCTCGGGATCCACTCATAGACCTTTACATTATGAGATAATCCACTTCCTGTGGCCATACTTGTGACATTTTCAACTTAACTTTGGCAGTTGCTACTGTGTTAAAATAAGTGTATTTTACTGTGAAACCCTAAATAAGAACCTGTTTTCTTGATCAGGCCCCGAATTCCCTGTTTGTTTATTCAACTTTACTCTTATCTTATTAAAGGTCCATTTATGAATGTCTATGACCATGTGGGCACGCCTTCAACCCCCTGCAGCAATCCTAATACTTAAATAAGGTCAACTCACCTCTGCATTGCACTTACAGCCTCTACTGGAATGCAGAACATGACAGACAACAACTACTCAATACTTTGCATCATCATTTCTATGCCATCACTTATTCAAAAGTTCATTGATTTTGGTCATTTGAAATCCAGATGTTCTTTGCTCAGCATATGAATGCACAACAAGGCAGAGATAGGTGATGTTGTTGCTTCCAAGATGTAGAAACTTCTCTTAGAACATAGAAGCCATGGTATGGGGTTCTGTTCTGTAGGGGTTGGCGATAGAGTTTAAGCGCAATACTACTCAAACTATTGACTATAAACTATTGTATGACATCATGACAGGGGGATTGATCTCCATTTACTGCCCTAACCCAACATCGGCTCACCTTACAATAAAGTATATTATTTTATCCAAGTGAGAATCGTGGGATTTATTGGATCCACGCTGGCACTCCTCTGACCAACCCAAAGACAGTGACCTGGGCTGCTTTTGATCTGGATCTTGTGGATGTGTTTGACCTTTTACCTGTTGGAGAATGTGTGAGGGTGTGTGAGTTCCTGGAGCCGAGAACTCCTTTCAGATGTCCACCTGACTGTGAGGACAGCTGCTCTCCACATGTGGGCTGAGAGTTAAACAGTAACACCTGCTCCAGAGATCCTCCGCAGCTTAGAGAAGAATGGTGAAATGTGTGTGCATCACTTTAAAGAGGAGCTTTACTGGGTTTTTGTGTTTTTGAGTCATGTTGGAGTAGTTTTTACTCAGGTTCAGTTTAGATGCTTGGATTGAGTTATTATTTTTACAATGAGGGTGTAGGTCTGAGCCTAGTTTTGATTGTTCATGTGTTTATGAGAATGTAATCACTAACATGTGTAAAACAAGATCACCCAATCCACCAACAAAGGATCAAATCTCCTCTTTGCCAGATGTTGGCAGTTATCTGGATCAGTGATCCTGATCATGGTATTATGATCATCCACACTTTAAAGGCTTGGAAGAAATGTCTATCAACATTAATAACCATAAGAATAACCTTTTTTTTTAACAAACAAAATAAAATGCCTAATCCGGGTTTTGGAATTTCACCAATGATGAGAAATAGGTATTTTTCGATCTTTCAAACTGATCCAGATATCCAGATCGGTATATTGATCTGGATCTCCTTCAAATTATAATGGAATCTTACATGGCATAAAGTCTATTTTTGGTTAAAGTTTTGTCAGAATTTGTTAAGTACTTTTAAGTTTATCCTACTAGTAGACTGTTGCTTTGTTAGATTTACCATGTTTTGTTGGTAACTTGGGTGGCCAATTCAAGAGTCTCTTTTCTGAACATTCTATGGACCGTTAAATGACCAACATTGTTGATATGGAAACACGTGACATGTTGAGGAAATATTTGCAACAAATTCATTCCTTAGAGCTTGCCCTCTGATGGACTGCCACCTTATCCAGGTTGTAACCTCGCCTAGCGCCCTTTTGAGTGTTGGACATAGACTCCTCGGACCCTTGACAGGAACCAGCGGGTCGAAAGATGAAAAAATTAATCAAAAATTCAATTTGATAGGGGGGTGATTCCACAAAATGTTCCTGGCCTTCTTAAGACAGGCATACACTGTGTGATTTTGGCCCATTTTGGGCCCATTTGGCTGAAAAGTGTGTCGTGCATTGTGTAGTATACACGGGGTCACGACAAGCGATTAACACCTCACGACCAGCTCCCGATCAACAATTGTATGGTTGTAAGAAAAACAAACATGTTTGACATCCAGTCACTTCTCGTGAGGGTATCGCACTATTGAAGCAATGCCACGGACCGGCTTACTTCAAACGTTCACACTGCGCATGCACAAACATCGTAGGACCTGTAAAATTGAAGGACCGTACTTCCCACTTCTGTCCAGCCAACTCCAGGTCCATCACATCGCCGTCTTTTCTTTTTTTTAAAAGCTCTTTTTGCTCAGATTTGTGTGTCTCTACTTTCTGGTTCTTCTTCTTCTTCTTCTTCTTTAATGGTGACGCTTCAGAGTTCTTCTTCTAATTTGTACGTTGCATTTCTGGAAACAAGACCCCGACGTGTCGTGTATGGACGCAGTGTGAGCTGTCAGATCATGTCAGAGTGTCGGTTCGTACAGTGTGAGAACATGAATCGTGAGCTACGTACATTCGGGCTTTGCGATTGGGTCGCACAGTCTGAGCTGGAGCTGAGTACAAGGATTGAAAAAAGTGCAGCGTATCCCAGCCTTTAGGAATAACATCATAATTTCCAAGAAACTGGACGACTTTGGTTAGAAATGCTATTTTAAATTTCACCATTGATTAGCTTTGTGACTAGAAATACAAAGAGTAGCCCTGACATGACGAGAACATGATATGTGAACCCTGATTGGCTGAAATCTCCAAAATGGCGATGTCCACAAAATAAGAGATATTAATTGGACTGATCATCTAAAATGCATTTGTGTGATTGTATAAAAAGATGTTAAAATGAATTTTGTTTTTTTGTTTGTTGATCTATGTTGTTTTTGTTTCACTCAAGTCGTAGATGTTTCAAGCTGCACTTCTCCTTCACGCTGCACTCATAAATGTGTAGATTCCTGAGTGTACTTTAGGTGTGACGGAGGCTTTTGAATTGGATCTTGTTTACCGGGTCAGTTCTAAGGAGTGGTTCAAAGAAACCTCTCACACGTGGCTTAGCACAAACAACACACCCTGAAGTAGCTTCATTCTGCAGGCCGGTTTGCATTCTTTTAATTGTTCCTACCTGTAATTGCATTTTGACTTCTTTTGTCATCCCATTGGCACGGAACAGAACAATAACAACAGTCGGAGAGATTTTTGACAGGATTTAGTGTTGACTTTAGGTTTGTATCTGTAAATCAGAAATAGATATATTGTTTTAATCATAAAACAGTTGATTAGAGGGAATTAAAACTTTAATATTTTGGGTTCCTTTGAACATGTGTCCATATAAAAATTGCATATGGTGCACATGCACACACTTAATAAGCTTGCAATGTAATGTGGGCCTGTGACATTTCCCTGCTGACTGCTGTTTTACCTGCTACGTCTCCATTAAACCCTGTGACTCCAGAACATTTTTAGTCTGGGCACTCTAATTTGAAAACTTAGACAATGCTATACACAAGTGGTTTTACTGGCGTTTAACTGGATTTAAAAAAAAAAAAAACATGTATTTTTTTTTTTAATAATTCCTTTTGACAAATCACTGTCTATTTTGTAAGCCTTTTTTGACTCTGTCATAAAAACATCCTTTTACATAAAAGAAGGCATGCCCCAGGCTTTTCTCCCTTCCTGATAAGGACCTGTAATATTCACTTTGTCATTATTTATTCATACCCCATTGCTTCTGTGTGTGTGTGTGCAGAAAAGAGCTGAGTATTAATGAAGTCCTCCATGTTTGCCATACTGACAGTGTGACATTTAGGTGCGACAGCAACCAACGAAGGCATTCAGTGAGCTGTGCTATACACTGTTAAATGTCAGGCTGCGTTCAGATCATCCATTCTTTCCTTTTGAGGGTTTACTCACTTCCCTTTTCTGTTTTGTTTCCGTTTCATCGGTTTTCCCTCATCAAGTGTCATTACAGGCTATTAAACTTCCTGACCAAACATGCTTCATAACAACAATTGTGTCTCCAGGCCTTTATGTTGTTCATCAGGTTTCTGTGATTTTTTTCCTTCAACAAATGACCTCAAAACCATCATACATAATGATGCAGAGCAGTGATAATTATATCCTGCACAGGCATCAACCTTCAAATTTGACACCATTATAAATAACTTACAGTGTCCTGTTTTACAGAAGATGAAAAGGAATATACTCTTATTATTTAGTTCCTAGATTTAATAAACTGCACCACCAGATTTCTGAACAGAGTGATCTCTGGGATAGTAAATCTTGTGATATTTGTATACAGTGGAAGAGAACATCATCCCTCTGGTGATTGGTTGCTCAGGTGGTAATCTTAGCCCTCCGTCATCAGCATTGGCTGATTTAAGGTTTTTCTGTTTGATCAAGCATTTTTATTATTGGGTGTAGAATTAACCCAAAGAACTTCAACAAAGGGAGAAAAAAACTAATGTTGGGCGTTGAACCAGTTATTGCTATATCTCTTTTTTGGGGATTTGGGATCAGCCAAGTCCAGCATTTCCCATGAAAATGAAAGGCTGGTTTCAAAAGAGATTCCTAAATATCCCCTGCAGCTCTTTGGCAAATGCTTTTAATTGCTGTGAATTCTTAGATTAAAGCTTTGTTGGATTTTGATTAAAGCTGGGCTGGATTTTTGGTTTGGTGATCAGGATCTGATTTATAAACAAAGCTGAGCTGATTAGGTTTAGTAGGTATGATGGATGGATGGATAGATGGACACACCATAGATTTGAGATATTTGATTAATCTGTACTGATTTGAAAACCCAAATCAAATCCTGTTCCTAGATGTTATAAATAAATTTCTCTGTCTTCTTTATGGAAACATGGTTTAGATCTGTAGATCAGTGCAGCCTCTCGATTCCTCGTTTTCCAAGAATTTCCAAGGTTGGCAGACAGCCAATCATTGGTCACTCTTATCCCAATAAGACGTGTGAAGTTACTTTGGTTAGTTCTGAACTCCATTGGCATGTTATTTGGGTAGAGGTTGTACAAATCAAAATAAAATGGTCAAATGTGGTGTAACTCTGATCTGAGGTGGTAACTATCTGTCAAAAAAATGGTCCAAGGAAGGAGAAGCAGTGAACTCGTGGTTGGGCATCTGAGAGTAAAAGAAGAACTGTGTCATCATCAGGCACTCTTTGATCCTAGAGTTTCGGAAATGTAAACTGAATTCTGAAATTGTGTTGAGAATCTTTTTGTAATTTTTTTCTCATGATATTCTGTTTATGTTCGAAATAAATAAATACAAATATAATATAATCTAAAATAATAGTTTTATTCATCAAAAATTATTTGTAGATGACAGAAAATGCTAAAGTTAGTCGAAGTTTGTTCATTAGTAACATTTGTTACTGGGAATCTGTTTCATGAACTCTGAATTCTTTCGCTAGTCATGGTTGTTCAATGTGGGGGCTTGTCCAGGCTGATTTCTTTGATTCTGATGGGGAATCTCTTCTTTGTGGACCATTATAGAACCACTTGGATATCTGCACAAGAATGCTTGGTCTGGACTCATCCGAGTATGTTGTGTTTCTCTTTCCCGTTTTTTTTTCTCAAACCAGCCCCCGATGAAACTGATGATGATCTTAAGCAATTAATGGAACTCACCAACAACTGCTGAACCTGCTTTTAACGTATCTTGTTTCTCTAAATTCTGATTAGATCAACTTTGGTCAGAGTACAGGCATTGCATTGTTCTTCATGCCCTAAAGCTGCCCTTTTAAAGGTCCAGTTTTATACATTTTTTCACACGTCTCCATTTGTTCTAAGAACCACAAAAACATAGTATTTGAGGTTTATTTTCCCAAACTCGCCTGTTTTCTGGAGTTTTAGCCTCTGAAAAGTCACTATCAGAGCGCTTCTAAAAAACACGCTGGTTTTTTGGGCCTTCATGCATATGCATGAGTGGGCGTAAACACAGCAACAGCAGTACATCATTACCAGTCTTCCTTATCCTCCCCTGACCACAGGAGTAGTCCATTTAATACAATAGTCCATTGTTTTGTCTAACCGCTGTGTCGCTTTGGGTCACAAACACGTCAGATCATCCCTTAAAGGAGATACAAGGTGGTATAACGGCTACTAAAAATGAAACTGATTGTGAGCACTCTTCGGTTTATCTATATACTGGATTATCTATATACTGAACGTAACAATATTAACTGTGATATTACCTACAATATCAACCTGACATTGCTATGTTAATTTTAGCTGTGAGGTAGTTTGAGAGGGAGGAGCTCACATTCTCATAGGGTAGGAGGAGCCAGGGTTGTTAGGAGGAGGAGTTTTTACATTGTGACACCACAACGTGAGAAAATTCCACCTCGCCTGTTTGGAGCTGACTTTTTACAAAACGTGGAATAGCAAGGGAGGGAGGAAACAGAACTTTTTTAGCTTTGGCCCCCTGAATGAGGCTTATGGAATGTATATCACTGTAGCAAAACCATTATAAAGTGAATATTTCATAATACTGTGGCTTAAATCATTCAAATGTCAATCACTTTGTTGAAGTTAAATTATTGAGACAGAAGCTGGAGGAAGTTTATTAACTCAACAAGGATATTTCATAGGCACTTTTGCATCAGCACTTGATGAAGGAAATTGTGGTAGAAAGTGTTATTGAACATGTATGGCTGCATGTTCAATAACATACACATACACGTTGTCTTTTCAGGGAGAACCCAGCGTGACCAGCTAAGTGACCTTGAAATAAATAAATCAGGAGAGAGACGAGAAGTAAAGAGAAAGGAGAAGAGAATGAGCAGTCAGAGCCGAAAGTTTAGCCAACAGTGTAAAAGCTGTTTGTTGTGAAAAAGACAGATATTTTTACAGCGTCTCTCATCTTTGCTCTCCATCTGATAGTATTTTGGTTTCAAAGGGCTCACGTGTTACCATTGAAGTTGACAGTTTTAGTGTGAAAAATATTTTTGGAGCTATTCGTGGGACTGTTTAGGGGAAACAGGATGTGTTGTCCTTTGTGTTATTCTAATTGTCATGTGACTGTGGAGCTAACTCTGCTTTTTAAGGTGTGATCAGATTACAGCTATGCGAGGAACGGCAGGCAGCCAATGATCAATGAGATGTAGTAAATTATTCAACGGTTGACTTTCTCCTAAGAGTATGTGTGAGTGTCGGGCTGTGATTGATCATTTATTGATTCTGTACATCCATCCGTAGAGGGTTAGGGTTTGGTCTTTGTTTGTGAGCTAATAGAATAGTAGACAGTATCTGCACTTTTATTTTTTGAAAAGTCTCATTCTGCTTTATAGCTTTTTGTACTTTTAAAAAAAAGTTTTCTTTGCATCATTATTATTATTATTATTATTATTATTGTTATTAATTTAATTATCAATGTTTTATTTCACACTGTGTAGTTCACAGTTTGAATACAGTAGGCACTATAATATTTCAGGATCAGAATCAGAAAAGCTTGCGTCTGCCATGACGGAAACTTGTCTTTAGCGTCACTTATACAACACAACACAAGTTAAGAATATTGAAACATAAATGAATTATACAGAGTAGGGCTGCAACTAACGACTGTCTTAATAGTTGACCAGTCATCGATTATTGAAACGATTAATCGACTAATCGATGACAAATCGTACAATTATTTGTTTTGTGTTGCTACTTTTTTAAAAATTTGGCTTGGGGCAAATTATGACAAAGAAAAACAATACATAAATAAAACTATTCCCAACTTAAAGTCAAAACAGGTGCCTTACAAACACAAATTAAACTGAATACATCAATATTAGAATGTCCTTTAAAGGGGACATATCATGCTAAATCCACTTTTTTAGCCGTTAAATGCATTTTGTTGTATATTTATAGTGTTTAGAAGCACAGAAAAGTTCAAATTAGTCTCTTCAGGTGCTCCGTTGATATCTTTATATTCTGTTTTGGTCATATTTTTCAATCTGTTTCGATTTTTCTCTTCTCTATTACTTTTTTTGAACAATGACGTCACAGTATTTGCAGCGGAACTGCCAAATTAGTACATCAACTCCAGGTCCAACACTTCGAGCAATCCGCCATTTTTATTTCTCGCTTTCATTTTGTAGTCCAAGCTCAAGGATGCCGAAGTTACGAGAGGATAAGTCAAAATGTTTGGTTGTTGGATGTAGTAACCCACACGCTTCATTACACCGTCTCCCAGCATCAGAACCTTTTCAAAGTGCCTGGTTGAGTTTTATTTTTCACAGAAATGTACCCACATCTGTGGGTAAGGTCATTTTTGTGTGCGCAAAGCACTTCAAGGATGACTGCTTCTGCAACCTCCACCAGTATAAAGAAGGATTTACCGAAAGACTTTGTCTGATTGAGGGTTCAATTCCTTCTATCTTTGGAGACGACGAACAGAGCACTTCGGTAAGCTGTAAATAACGCTAAAAAGTGTGATGATAAGACGTCCCTGTCATTGTTTTGTTAGCATTAGCAGTTGCACCATCTTCATATGTTAGTGCTGTGTGCTTGTTTTAGATCCTTGATGATATGGCCTACGTGATTTAATTTAAGTCTAAAGTTTTCATTATTCATTTCATTTTGCCGTTTTTGTCTCCGAAAAGACTATTAAAATGCATTTCGTGACGTTAGCTCGGCGCTAGCGTTAGCTCGGTGCTTGTGTTAGCTCACTTGTTAGCGTTCTGCAGGTTCATCTTCTTCATTTTCATTCGTTCCGCCGGGTCAGACTCTGGCTCAAACAAGGCTGGATGGACAAGTTTTCTGTTGTTGACATTGTGTAAATAATGTGTGAATAAAAAGTTTCTGCGCCGCTACATAGCCATATCTCTTCTATCAAACTACAAAAATGGCCGAACAGGGTGGAGTTGAACTGAGCGTCACCTCTGCAACCTGGAGAGGGGGCGGGGTATGAAGTGTCTCATTTGCATTTAAAGAGACCGCACCAAAACGAGTTGCTCTCAGAAGCACATCAGAAAAGGGGTAGAAAAGGGGCCTGTGGAGCTATAATAATGAGGAATTCAGACCCAAACATTGCAGTTCCGCTTTATATAGACCACAACTGTATGATTTATATGTAAAAAGGAAGGATTTAAAAGCATGATATGTCTCCTTTAAGAAAAAAAGCTACAGTAGCTGCTGACTCAAAGAGCTATTCCTGATTGGTTGATATTTTATACCATATATTTGTGCATGTGGGTCACTTTATTAGTGTTATTGTATGCAATTCATTTATTTCCTCATTTATAATTAAATTACTTTCTAAAAATAAAAAAAAGCACATGAAAAGCCAAAATAACTCCAATAGTGTTTTTCTGCTGCCGAGTATCTGATAATGAGTTACATAAAGTTATGGTTGATAAATGTCTCTCTGATTTCCTACAATTAAACCAGATCAGACGTGATGATTTCATCATTAATCTACTGAGAGTAGTACTAACAGGATATTCTGGTGTAATAATCACAATAGTTACATTACTGTCTAATGGGACCAGCTTTGTCTGTGAACACGTGAAATATAATTCAAAAATATTGCGTTTCACAAGTTGGGATGGATGAATAGTGATGTTCGGTTACTGCTAACATTTATTTCACACGACGTGTGACATGTTAACTTTCATCCTTCCATACAAGTTTTAAATCTTTCTGTAAATCAGTGGCTCTTTGCAGTTTAATAACAGTAAGCCGTATTCTTTTTAGTTGGTCTATTCCTTTAGTGAAGGCGTTAGCGTTAGTGCTTAGCCCAGTCTTGTGTTTCTGTGGATTAGCTCAGCAAGCTTTAGCTGAGCAGGTACATCTCTGTCAATGTGTTTCTGGGAAATATGGGTGGATCTGACGGAGGAACTTGGACTGGTTCACTTTGTTGGGTGGGTGTCTGGTCTTAACCAAGTAGCGGTCCATGATGTATCGCTACACGGCAGCTTCAAGTCGCGCCCAACTGTGCGTGAGCGTGTCGACAACGCGGAGCTCCCGGTAACGTCACTTCAGAGAATAATAAGTTGTTGACAAAAGACTTGGAGGCAATTTTGGCCAGTGGAACAAGGTTTTTATGGGCATTTTTGGCAAAATTGAGCTCGTGGCCCTAATTAATTTCGGACATGAGATTTTATAATTTCTATCTTCAGAGCCTTGCATGGTCAGGCTCCCTCCTACATTAGAGACTTGTTGTGTCCTTATACCCCCTCCCGGAGGCTGAGGTCTCAAGATCAGAACCTGCTCATGGTCCCCCGTACCCGTTACAAGACCAGAGGAGATCGCTCCTTCCAGGCGGTCGCGCCAACGCTCTGGAACGATCTTCCGTTTTCCTTGCGTTTGCTTGATTCCATTGATGCTTTTAAGAGCCAACTGAAAACCTATTTGTTTCAGAAAGCATTTTAAATTCCAGTGATAAAGGGTTGTTTTATGACCATCATATTATTGTGACTGTAACTGCAATTTGTATTGTATTGTATGCACTGTATGTATTGTGAAGCACTTTGTGACTTCTGTCTGTAAAAGGTGCTATATAAATAAATATTACTTACTATCTTGAGATGACATATTCTTACTGGTGGCATGTTTCTGACAATATATCACCCGCTAATCACGTCCATAACGTGCATACAGCTCTGAGCAAAGATAGATAGAAGATAAGATGAGCCACTCATAAAAAACAATGTTCAGCTCCGTCCATAGCTTGAAAAAGACGGTGATGACGCAACCGACAATTGTCGACAATTACATTCGTTGCTGACTAATTCTGTTATCGATGTTTGTCGATTGTTGCACCCTTTATACAGAGCTTGAGAAAAAAAAAATCGAAAACGTGAAACATAGTAAAGTGCAAGTGCTTTATAGTCTCACATACAGAGGAATGGAAATGGTTCAAGTCTGTCAAAAGCAATAAATGACTTTATAAAGCCACTTTGTTATACATCATTCTTTCGATCTGCCACAATAATGTAATTTAAATGAAAATACCCCAAGTTGAGGGCATTTCTCAGCAATTTTTAGGTGAGATTAAAAAAGAGATTAATTTGATACATTAATCACAGAGCATAATTAATTAATCGCACAATATTTTTCAACTGTTGGCAGCACTAGAAGAACCATTTGTCCTCCTGGGCTACAACCTGACGTTATCAACAATAGTCTATTCCTCTTTGATATTACTGAGCACATTACAGTACCCCCAGTGTTCAAACTGTGGAGTAAAGAAATGGTCACAACATAATTAGAACACTTATTTGGCCCCTACAGTGTACATTATGAATTCTAGTCAATTATCAAAAATTAATGCATTAAACCTTTTGCCTATATGTATAGAGAACTAATGTAGTTGTCTGATATTTAACAAGTGTTTCCATACAAAGCTAATGCTAGCTAATATTTTAGAACTGCTATTGTCACTCTGCAGTTGCAAAACACATTTTAAATTGTTATATTACATTTTTTTGGTATCACATTAATACTCTCCAGTAAAACAAAAACAATTTTGTTCATCACTATAAGAACACTATAATCCCAGTAAAACATGGTGGGAGCAGCATCATACTTTGGTGCTGCATTTTCCACATCATCAATGGTTTCAAATTAACAGACAGGAACGTTCCAAATCCATCTGAACTCACCTGGAAATCTGTGAGTCGACCTGAAGTGACCACTGGCCTCATTTGGATTGATGTTAATTAAATTTATGCATCAAAATTGCTTAGATTTATGTGATTGTTTAAGGATGCAAATCCCTTTGTGAATCAAACAGTTCAAAATTATTATTATTTATTTATATATTTATAATATCACTGAGTTTATGTTTTAGATCACAAATAAAGATGGAGCACTGCATCATTGCACCCTTTACTGCCTGGTTCCTTACTGTCAGCGTCTACACATCTCGAGTGTGTTGCTCTTATTCAGGGAGCCAAATGTGGGTCAAATGAGTGATCGTGTCTGCTCGTTGCTCTCTGCCTCAGACTACAGGATGAATGCGGAAAAGGAAGGGATTGGATTCATGTTGTGCCTCCTTGTGAGCCACTAATCCTAAACATCAGCTTTAGGGCACCCCAATGTGAATCTCAAGAGCAGCTTTGGTGCTGTATTGACAAGAGCAACACAATGATGCACAAGTGTAGTGTATGTGGATGCATAGGACATGCAGGGTGGTGGTGATGGTGGCGTCTCTGTGATTTGGAGATGCTGCTGTTCTGTTGGTTTAATCATTTGGCGGTCCATAGTGATTAAATCTAAGTCCTCTCTTAGAAAAGTCCATAAATCTTCGTAAACCCGCTTGTATAGGGAAGAGCTCCTTAACTGTGGGTCATTGCCACCATGTGGAGGAAGGGTGTAAGATTGTGCTGGAATAGGCAGAGTAAGGTGTGTTGTGGCGAAAATAGAGTTGAGTCAAAAAGACACAGACAGTCTACGGTGGAGCTGAGGGAAATGTGTAAAAGCAAAGAGTGCAAAGTTTGGACATGTTTTAATGTCATGGACAGCTCCACAGCAGAGTGTAGATTAAGCTACCTGAACATTTTATACCACACAGGCTCCACAAACAACCTGCACAGACACATGAGTCTATCCATCAATAACAGTATTTTATCTAGTGCTCTCAAATGATTAAATCGTGATTAATCACATGAGAATTCTGCATTAATCGCAATTGTTTTATTTTTTCTAAAACTCTGGGGCGGATTCACAAAAGGTTTAGGGGTATTGAAACGTGTGCAAACGTCACTCCACACGCTAATAAGGAGTACAAAGCCCAAGGAATCAGCTGTGCGCCGCCGCGGCGCTTCCAAATGTGCCCTCATTCTATTTAGCGCGTTTCCCTCTGATGAATATGCATAGTAGGCGGATCTCCCAGGGGGAGCAAAAATATGGGAGGAGTGAATGCAATGAAATTAATGCAAGGGGGCGCAATGCGATTCATGAAATCTGGAACTGTTTGCGGTGATAGTTTTAGTACCAGAAAATAGTACGACTGAGAAGGAGGTGCAAACACACACGCAGAGATCATCGCTGCCGTAAATGTGGACAGAAAACCCAGCGGAGATGGAAAAAAAAAGGCTCCAGTTGTGTGTGTGTGTGTGTGTGTGTGTGTGTGTGTGAGAGTGTGTTTGTATGTGAGAGAGAGAGAGAAAGAGGGGTCGCTCTGCGCAGAGATGGATATATAGATATGACCATGAATCGATATCGCTTCGGACTCACTGCTCCACTCATCTCCTTTCAGTCCATGTTTTAACCGTCAAAGTCTCATGTCATATTGATGTCAGGCCAGAATCAGCAGATCAGATGCGTAATTTACACATGATCACTGACGGTGACATATGAGAGTGTGCATGACACAGCACTGCTGAGACCTGTGCTGGATGATGGTCAGTAGATCATCTTCAAAGAATGCAGACTGATTTACAGACTGTGTAGCTGCATTAACTCAGATCAATGGTAGATCAATAGGACGGTTTCTGTCCTAATCTGCCTATTTTGCATGCACTGATCAGAGCAAAGTTACAGGACCGAACGGAGCACCCACATTTAATGAGGGGGGAAAAATATCATTAGGTTTTAAAGTTGTTGTTTTAAAAAAAATAAACAAAAAGAAAACCTTTTTATTAGTTCATTTAGTTTTCTACATTACTGTATTAATGTTTGTGCAGTAGACAGAAGTCCTTCTGTCTCAAATTTAACCTCCTCAAATGTGCTTGTGCACACTGACGTCTCCACATTAAAAGAGCAAAATAGGGGTAGTCTGCACCACTTCTGCATGTGCACTAATGATTGCTGCAATCTTAGTGAATTCCACGCAGAAGGTGAGGAAACTGCATCACTAAAGGATTTAGGGAAGCAACTGATTATTTTTTATTTTCAGTTCCAACAGATGAAAGTGTTTTTTCTTGCATTTTTCTCCTGTCCTTGTTTTAAGACGTTCAGCTTGTTTATCTGTCGCAGCATGAAATTGGTTTTCCCGTTCATTCAAAAGTGCTTCTTCTGCTTGTCGTCATCAATCTTCTTCTTCTTCTTCTTAAGGACTGTAGTAGGGAAAAAAAGTGGTGCATGCACAGAACGTGGGTGTGATAGTCCAAATGCAGCCAAGCTAACCTGTTTACATGCATTTAAAAAACATCCAGTTGTTCAGTTTTCTCAAAGCTGCATTGCCTGTTGCTTCCTACCATTGACTGAGGGTTTCCTGCAGTTCTTGTTCCAAAGACAATCTGTCACACCTTTAGACGAGTAAAGAATGAAGAGGATGTGGTGGGATCATGTTTGATGCCTTCAGTCTTATCTCATTTTCTACACTCCTGTGGTACATCCTGTTGGTTATATTTTAAGGCAGATCTGATAATGTTTCCTGTGTGGACGGACGCATTACTGCTCATAAGCTCTCGCCATAATTAAACCCTTAAAAGCTGAAAGGAGTGGGTTTTATTTCTAGATTTTCTCTTCAAGACTTTGGCAGAATTAGCTTTAATTCTTACCTTGAAGCTAAGAAGCTTCAGGATGGAGATATTAGACGCTAATAATGAGGCTAATGGTTCATGGAGGTGTGGCCGTTTTGGTCCTGCCTGATGTTCCACACAGTGGGCTGTTGTATTATCAACCTAAACAAAAGGATACAAAGACCACTGGGATGTTAGTGCCAGTAGGGGCAAGGAGGGATGAAATTGGCATTTGATGTATTGGCTACCGGACTTCACTTCTAGAGTGCTTTAGTCCCAAAGTGCTTTACACTATGAGTCACATTTAGCTATTACACATTCCCATAACCTGTTCTATGCTCAGATGGAGGACAGCGAGACAGACATTAGCCTACATAGATGTGCGCCTCCAGAACGTCTTTGATTCACTCCCAAAAAGAAAGGTTGCCTGTTATGTTGCTCTGTTACTACCCATTATTTTTACTCAGGGACTTATTTTACTAATGTATTATTATTAGTAGTACTACTAGTGATATTTTCTCTCTCTTCCTTCTTCCACATCTCACTTCTTAACATACCTAATGAACACAAATACAGTCAACCAATCCGTGAACTGAATGCTTGTGTCTGTTAATACAAGTATCTTTACTGTTGAATCATCTCATCATTGCTGTCGGTCTAATATTCAAATCATTTCTTCTTTCCTGTGTTACTTTCTGATCACATTAAGGGGACTCCCGGTTCCTATTCTGATGTTCAAAGGAAGGATAGTAAGGGTGTAACTATTCGTTTTAGCAACAATTCGATTCGAATCACAATTTGCTATATTGCCGATTTGATTCAAAGGCAATATTAATTAATTTAGAACGATTCGATGTGAAACAATTCAGTGACATGAAATTCAATAACTTTTTAGCCAAAATAATAATTAAAGTAGTGTGACTGTGAAATAAATATGTGGATACTGTACAGTGCAAGTGAGGTTTCATAGATTCCTTGTTCATGGATTTTTCATGTAGGGGAATCATCTTTAAATTTATTGTGGATAGAAACAAAAAAGTAAACAACATTTAATGACAAAAATGTATTCACATTTTATTTGAATGAATTCCAACCAACACAAGTTTTTGAATGAAATTGTCTTTATGTCCTGACAGAAATTAAGATCTTATGTGCTCTGAAAAAGGAAAAAGGAATCATGTCTCCCTGTCTCCCTGCTCGTTCTCGATCCCTCACACTGAAAGTGCGTCACCGCTGACAGAGTTAGAACAGAGTTTTTGCTAACATTTTTTATCATATATAATGATAAAGTTAATTGTTTACTAACTGCTGAATGAGACAACAAAGTTTCTACACAATACAAGCTTTGAGCTGAGCGCCTCTTCAGCAGCAGCTGTGCGGATGCATGTGATAGCGCTTTTCCACCGGGCAGGAGCTGGAGCTAACTTGGAGCTAGCGCGTGTTTTGGCTCTGAGCCATTCTGTTTCCACCAACATAGCTCCAGCTCTCGGAGCCAAAAACCAGAGCTACGCTGGCCCCACATAGCTTTTGGGCTACAGCTCAGCTCAGAAGTGGGCGGGAGGTAGGCGGGGTTATCGACGGTCCTCCAAAAACGAAAAGCAGCCATTTTTTTAAGCTGGCGAGCGGCTGGTCACGTTAGCGCAAATCCGACAAAAAACATTTAAAAGTGAGTCCAAAGTGAGTCAAAGAAGACAGAGCAGTGGTCAGAGGAGGAGAACATTGTTTCCTGGTACTGTGGGTGTCTGAAGAGATTCAGGGGAAGTGGGCGGAGCCCCACGGACCAAACAGAACTACAGCCATGGAGGAGCTCGTCCTGTAGAACTGTTACTAATGGTAAGTTTTATTTCACCCTGTTGTTAAACTACTACCAATATTCGCTTGCTACAATATTCCCTCATCAATATTATGAACGTTACGTCTAACGTGGGGCAGGATAGCCAGTTAGCCGCTGGTTAGCTAGGAAACCATAACAATACTTTAATATTCCTGAAAGCAGCAGTAATATATCATTGATCTGTATCTTATTGTTACTTAATCAAAAAGAATTGCACACCATATCTTGGGGAAATACATACACGATGAACATCCAACCGTTATTCATAATGCAAAAAAAGATCCATCAGACTGATACATAACACAGGATACAGAGAACACACACATGGATTATTGTTAAAAACACCAGATTTGAAACTCCAGATCTCATCAAACTCAAAACTGTCCAAATGATTTATAAAACAAGTAAAGGTTTACGTCCAAAAGCGTCGCAGAAAAGTTTTTTTAGAGAGAAGGGGAAAATAATTTAAGAGAACTACATTTCAAGATGAAAAATGCTAGAACAACAGTCAAAAGGATGAATATATCAATATCAGGGGTTAAAGTATGGAACAGCCGAAAGGATTAAATAAAACAACATAAACCAGTTTAAAAAGCTTGTTAAATCATATATTGTTAGTAAATATAAGAAAGAAGAGTAACAATTTTACCAAGAGCATGTCATATATACATTCATGTGTGTATATATGTATGCTGTGAATGTATAAACTGTATATAACACTTGTGTAGATTATATATTATTAAAATAGTAATACAAGCTAAATATTTTTTTGTGTGTGATTATCTAGAGAGTCTTGTTTAGTTTTGTTGTGATAAGGTAGGTTTGTATAAGCTTTGCTTCAACCTACACACTTTGGCTTAAGTATTACACAATTGTTTGTTTTTGTATTTTCTTATTGTTGAGACTGCTGAAATAAATAATACAATCAAATATTATTTTTAATGCTTCTATGCAGGAAAAAAGGAGGAAGATGTTAATGCAGATTTTCTTCCATGGAGCAGTCAGGGACCAGAACCAGGACCAGGACAACGTCCATGGTCCATAACCTCCAGCTCATGATGAACTCCACAGCACTGGTTAGACTGGTGCTGGTTCTGGAGCAGATAGAGGCAGGCTTTGGCCCTTTCTAATAGAAAACCCACAATCATTTTTTAAGTCAATGTTAATATATATTGAGTTGGTTTATAAATCTATTTTTACTTTGTGTAAATAAAGTTACTTATCTTGTACTCTACAAGGACTTTGTTCTACTTGTAAGCACACACATGTATTTTATTTTTATTCAGATAATTTAATTGCTCTTTACATCCACTTTTTGTAAGATAGAAACACAACCTGCTGTAGCACACACTATAAGGTTTGTATTTTTTTTTATTTTGATACATTTATCGAATTGAAAAGTTCATACAATACTCACCTAATTCAAACAATTTAATTATTAGAATGTAAGGAAAAAGTTATGTGATACTTACTCAGATACGCTTTTTTTTTTTTTTTACTTTTACATGATATTACACTATTCTCCCAGAGGTCAGATGGTTCACTCTCATTAACTAATAGGTCTGGCTTTACCCCACTTTCTCCACCACTTGGATGGGTTCATTAGTTTATTGGGGCCCAGAACATGGAGGATGTCCAACCCTGCACATGCTGAATGAAGAATAAGCTCCTTGTTTCTCCACACTGTACATAAAGTGTCACGTACATCACGCAACCGCTACCACCAGCCTGTGGTCATTTAGAGTTTGCCAGTCATTTAAAGCACAATTAGTGAGTCCATCAAGCAAAGCAATTATTATACACAGTGTGTATAAAGAATGGGCCACTGCAGCCAGTACGAAAGCTCTGTTGTTGCTGTTTAATTGTAATTAGATATGCCATTAGATCAGTTAGTAGAAAAAGTTAAAATAATGACATATAAAATCGCGTAGAATTGTGGTTCTTTTTGGTCTGGCTCCGGGTCCCACCATCACTTCTTCTTAAAGAGTAACTGAACCCCACGGTTGCGTAGTAATTAGCATGTCTGCCTCACAGCAAGAAGGTCCTGGGTTCAAGCTCATGGTCTCCCGGCTTCCCCCCAAAATCCCAAAACATGACTGTTAGGTTGATTGGAGTCTATAAATTGAGTCGTGTGAGTGTCTGTGTTGCCCTGCAATGGACTGGTGCCCTAATGCATAATGAGAGCTTGAGATAGGCACCAGCAGACCCCTGTGACCCAGAAAAAAGGAGCAAGCGGGTCAGAAAATGGATTAATGGATGGATGGAAGTTCCAATCAGGATAAATGGCATAAAAAAATCCCCCATAAAATATAAATATGGATGAAATAAGAACAAGCGACCTGTCGATAGGCATGTGACCAACTTTTACCAACCCCCATGTTAAGAACCTCTCCCTTTGAACATAAACTACTAAGATATCTATTTTTTGTTAATCATAAATGCAGTACTTTGGGAAAAGCTTCTACATCTTTAAGCAATGAAAAAAAAAAACATTCTGATAGGTTAGCATGGGTTAGTATCTAATAGGGTTGCCACCCATCCCTTAAAATATGGAATTGGTCCTTATTTGGCCATTAAATGGTGCATCCCGTACTGAGCCAAAACGAACGCTGTTTTTTCCGTATTTGCATAAATGACCAGAACATTAGGGATGGCCGTCAGACCGTCACACACACACGCACACACACACACACACACACACTAACTACTAAATCTGAGAATAATGAACAAAATAAAATGCAGGAAATGCCAAGGCCAACATCATCATGGTGGCGGGACCCCCGCTCTGTGTGTGGGGGATGTAGAGGTTTTAAAGTCAAATGAAAGATAATACATTTTTTAGTAGTATTAGGCAATATAAATAAGCATAATATGTATTGGCTTTTAACAAACAAATCATACTGATAGCCAAACATTAAAATAATAAATACACAAAATTCCGTAGGTTAGAAATGTTTGTAGAGATTTCTGTATATTGAATTTGTTTCCAAACTGGGGTACTCATACTCGTGTACCCCTAGGGGTACTTGAACACCTTTGAGGAGATACACAGAAACATTTAAATTTATTTTTTTAAATTGATAGATTTTTTTTTGTTTTTTGGGGGGTTTTTTTGTACATGCGCACAGACTTTTTTCTCATCCATCAATAGAAATTCATGGCACAACTCTTTAAAATACACTAAAAGGTGAAATTCAAATTTTAAAACAAGCAAAACCTCACAAATAAATGGATAAAAAGGCCTAAATTCAAGGTTAATATTGGACGAAACACAGGAAAGAGCTTAGACGAGCCTGCAGACACAAATAAATAATTTACATAAATAAATAGTTTGGGAAACACTGTTCTATGTCAAAATGTATTCTATTTATCTATTAATAATCAAGTATTAGAGTATTTTGTTGCTAAGTGAGTTCACTAGGTTTGTCCATACATTGGTTCACTATTAAACATATAGTAAGGACTTTCTTTGATTATATAGGGTTTGTGTCACAGTGCTATTGGGTTAGCAGCTGGTTAGCATACATGTTTAGCTGGAGGTTTTATGGATTCTGTGCCATGAATACGTTCTTTGTCAAAGTGGCTAGGTTTTCTTAGGTGCTCCAGTTTCCTCTCACAATAAACCCAACACGTGTGTTGGGTTTATTGGACTCTAGTGTCGATTGGTATCTCAAGGTGTTTCTTTCTGTGTTCTTTCCTTTAAGGACACATGTTAGCTGATCCCAGTGAGGCCAACAAAATATTTAGGGCCTCTGATTTTCCATGATTGCGGAAAATAGACGGAAAAAATGGAATTCACTTCTGAAAACAGAAATGGCAATGTTAATATTATTATTGTTTATATATTGTATATATTAAACAAAATCAAGCCTTTTGGTACAATATCACACATTCTTTTCACTGTAAAAGAAACAGAAATATATTTTTTACTCATAAAGTGATGCGACACTGACTGAACCCACCGACATATTTTGACAGACGTGTGATTTCAGCGCGTGCATTTAGCGCAACTACCAGTTCATTTCTATCCAGTTATCTCATCATCCTGTAATGTGTATAATGAAGTCCCCAAACGCAGACTAAATATTTTTTCACTTACGCGCAAAAACGCTGAGGAAAATTTCACACGTACAGTCCACAAGTTTGTCTGTCAGTTAGCAGTGACAGGTGCGCTGAGCGTGCATGGAGTCGACTGGGACACACCCTGTTACAGATCAAATGAAGGAGGTGTCATTCTTTCTCAACTCTAAGTTTCTATTTATAACAGATAGCTTCAATAACTCTCAGAGAGAGAGAGAGAGAGAAAGAGAGAGAGAGTCATATGACCTCCAGTTCTTTCCAGAGATAGAAGAGGACAGAGCGCTCACTCTGTGCTAACAGCTGAGTGTGCAGAGGATGTGTTGAAACACAGCGAGAGGATTCTGAAAAGAAGATATCTGGAATACTGTCTGTACACTACTCACTCACATCCAGGAGAACTAAGCAGTGACAATGCCAGAAGAAAAAGGTAAAAAATGACCTTTAACAATCTTGTATTAGTTCTTGTTTAGTTGTTAGTGTGTTACATATATTTATACAGTTTTTTGGTAACTCTTGTTATGTCCTGGACAGCAGGTATTTACTGCCCTTGCAACAATCACGATGAGTGCAGTTAAGTGTAATCTCTAGCACACCTGCAGCTAAACAAGCACTCTGTTACGTAACTCTCAGGATGAATCTTTGGGCACTCATTATTTGAATTTGAATGACAACAATCGGCCTGTGATTGCAGGCATGTTGATATGCCGCCTTGCCTGCAGCCTCTCTGGCAGCTTCTCTGTTGTGTTGGTCTCTCTAACACTGGGAACGCAGCCATTTGGGCGCCTCACTTAAGGGTGAGGACCAGTTGCTATGAAGAAATACAACATGATATTCCTAAAGTTGTAGCCACTCTGTCTGTGTCTGACAAAGTGACCTTTGAAAGATTTAAAAATGGTATTTACCTTCATGTCCAATGCTTCCAGGCATACTACTATCCTGTCTGACCTGTAGCACAACCTACAAAACAAACTGCACAAAAACGTATCATTAGGTACAACACACGTTTTTACTACATCCTTAGACTTGCCTTTGCTCCTCTTTCTAATACTGAAGCTGTAGTGCTATTGTGATAGCAAAAGGAAACAGTAGCAATTCATTCACAAATAATGTGATTTGTGGTGGTATTGATGATTTTCATCATTTGAACCCTTTTAAGGATAAAAGTGCCAATCATCAACTGTTCACATGGTGACAGTGACACAGCAGGGTTACTAGTAGCTTGGTATTGTATTATTCAATGTTTAATACAGGTGATTTGTCTGGAAGCGCTCACCAAGTGTTTGAGTTCTGGGGGGCTGAGCGGGGCGCGAGAAAAACACGTAGAGTAACCAATCAAACGAAGAGCGAACTCGACAACAATAGCGCGAGAAGCATAGATCTTTTTGCCTAAACTGAGCCGGCAGAGGGAAATGCTGTGTTGTATGGTTCAGACTTATGATTTTAAAGCCTCTTTTTGTTGTGCTTTCAAAATATCCAGGTCTTTTAAAACAGAGCCGAGCAGCAGCTCCGAACATCTTCTTCGTGGTGGGCACTGTTGTTTGCTTTGGTGCAGGAAATATGACTTTCTTTTTGTACGGCACTGATTGGCTATGTTTCTTTTGAAGTGGGAAAGTGAGCAGAAACTGAGGTATTACCATACCCACTGTTTTACAAAAAGTAAGGAAGTGGGTGTGGCTTATCGCCAGGCTAGGTTACTAGTAACCTGGCAAGAGCCAAATTGATGTGTAGCCCTCCCTCTAACTCGAGTTCTCCACATCAATCTGTGTCTGGCGAATCCTTTCTGAACCAGGGAGGGACATGAACAGAATGCTTGGAGCTGATTGGGTGAAGCGCCTGTCCACCATGATTTGTTTTAGCCAATCACTCAGCAGAGACGCTGCTATGACTACAACAACAAGGCTCCACTGGTGAAAACATCCGCTGGTGAAAACATACGTCTTTACCAAAGACAGTATGAATACTATCCTATCCTATGTAAAAATGTACAAAGCGCCTCTCGCTGTTGCTCTTTCAAAAAGGAAATGCTTGTCACACCAGGATACTCCGCCCTAAACCACAACCCTGCCTCATGATTGGTTCGAACCAGTTCGGGTTGCTTATGAAGGGTAAGGGCTGGAGCAGCACAACCAGGATTTTGGTGTTTGTGAACATCATGAGAATTGTTATTGTGGAACTCAAACAGATTACACTTACATTGCTACTCATATTTGCTGGGCTTATATGATTTGTGCATTGCTTGCAAAATGAATGAATCCACATTATCTAAAAACAAGGTTCCATTGTGAGTTTCCACCCCAACATTTAACAGGTTGGTTGTAAAAAAAAAAAGTTCTTGTAAACATGTTGTAAACACGGGTTCTCTGTCTTGTTTTCAGCAGCCTCGTTAAAACTTGATGTGTGTTTGTGTTGCTTTCCAAATACAGCCTCAGAACATCTCGCGTGACTTACCGTGGCTTACCTCTCTACCGTTCTTCCTTTCCTGCTGCAGCAGCCACGCTGCTGTTTGGAATGTTCAATAATTTTTGGCTGTGTTTTGTAAGGAGCTGGGCGGCGTGAACTCGTAAAGTTTTAAAGTTTGTAAAGTTTAGTAGTGAGGATGCACAGACAACACCGCCACATTTACACACAAACACACCCATCATTGAATGTTATCTTAGACAGAAACAGAAGATTTAAAGGTCCCATGTCATGTTATTTTTCACCCATTTTAAGAACCCAAAAACATAGTATTTGAGGTTTATTTTCCCAAACTCGCCTGTTTTCCAGAGTTTTAGCCTCTGAAAAGTCACTTTCTGAGCAACTCTACACAAACAGTGCCATATGAAATTCGTCATTAAAGTGGGAACGTGTCATCAAATTGTGTTTGGGTTCGCCCTGCAGTAAGAAAGGAGCAAATCACCCTCTAACTAACGATTGAGGGAATGAATGAAAAAAACACTTTGGACATGTGTATGAAGCCCTAATAGCACTTTATGATGTTTAAAGCACAGATAAATCCATTTAGCTTCACATGGGCCCTTTAACTGTAGATATTCACATAGATATAAAAACTCTACTCTAGTATGCAGGCTAGATTCAGAGTCCATATTCCCTTGCAGACATTACACTTCAGTCCCAGCCAAGGACAGCATACCCTGGCTGCGTGATGCAACGACTGGCTGGCTGTCAGCAGTCCTAACAACGGCGTCACTATTCCAAGCCTACGATAAATAAACCATCTGTGTGTCTGTGCACTAGTCTGAGATGTGTTACCATTTTATAAAAAGAAATAAAAACGTCACATATAAATTTGGGTTGAAGCAGGTGTTGATTTTTAATTTTAGCATTATAAGCATGGTCCAACGGGACAGCTTTTTAATGCATCCAAACTGCCCTTCTATAAGGGTCACTAAGTTAGGGCTAAGGGTTTTTTTTTTTTGTAAATACATAAATGTGTCCAGTAATCACAAGGATAAAAATAACTGGAATTTGTGAGAATTATAGTCGGGCGGAAGGAGAAAAAAAAGAGCTTTTTTCCTCCATGTATTCACGTGTCTCTATCCATGTTGATGGAGAGCAACTGTTCTGCTCGATTTAGACGTCTCCCAGCTTTAATGTGCCGTACTGTGATGATTGAAATATCGTCAGGCCTTTTGCAGAGCTGGAGATTAGATACAGATGTGTTGACATTTTGGACAGTAGCCATGCATCTAATAATAGGATTTGAACGCTCAAAGTTAGCGGTTAGCTCTCATGTTGAACAAAGACTCAAATAAATCAAAGTGAGCATATTCAAGAATGTATTTTCTCTGCTATATTAAAAGCGACTTAATTTTTTTAAGCAATGTTTTGGTCTTCAAGTTGAAATTCCTGCCACTACGGTAATTCTGTTTTTACAGGTTCCTCTACATTGCCTATACTAATATCTCTATACACGTGTGCAGGTGGGTGTGAACGATGTTATTTACAGCTTACAGTGTCCTTTATCTAACTGAGAGCCCAGCTCAACTCAACAACAACCAAAATGCAGTTTTAAATAACAATGGTTTTATTTTACTTTAAATATGGAAATACTTATCCTGGGAATGACACTTTCAGCTCAATGGGAGTTTGAAAAAAGTGTAATAATCTTTAATTCTTTAATCTGACAACCCCCCATTCATATTCTCGCGACATCTTGTCACACGATTGGCCTATATTGTCCTTTCTTTACATTTTAGTATTTCTTTTCAGTTTTTCATCAGTTTTGTTGTATTTAAATGAAAGCATGAAGTCATAATTTGAGTCATAGTTAATTAGTTCACAAAAACTATATGACAATAATCATTAGTTGATTAAATTAATATGAGCGCATGTAATGTGTAGATGCTGTAAATGAATGATGTCATGGTAACAGGCTGCACTGCACTGCTCTCTCTCTCCCCCGGGGTGCTAAACCTGCACTGGCATTGGTCAGACTTTTTGCTGCTCAAACTGCTGACACATCACTTTCTACAGCAAGCTTCTATTCATGACTCATGCTTTTTCTCAAACACAACACAGCTCTCTGACCCTCCCTGTCCCCGTCAACCCCGACTCGCACTGCTCTGTGTTTTCCTCTGTTAGCTCAGACTCTGCCTCTTTAACATGAACTCCATTAGGAATAGCATTTTAGCTACACACGCTAATACACAAATCAACTTGTTAACTCTTCTAAATTAATAATCCTTATCGCCCATGTAGGCAATTGTTACTGTATCCCAGAAAAGGGTTAAAGGCTAATGCTAATAATTTTTCTACATTATGTACAAAAAGGAATCACTAATGTTATTCACTAAGAATTCAAGTACAGATAAGATAGGTATAGTATTTCCACATTTGGCGGTTACTGTAGTTAAGTTAATTATCATGAAAACACATCATTAGCAGTAGTAGTTTGCTGGTAGTTAAATAGCTAATATGCTATAGCACCCACTGGAACACATCAAATATTTAAAAACGTCTACAATTCTGTCGATTTTTGGTATAGGCTTCCTTTTTTTGCAAAGCTTTTTCAGTGTTAGCGGTATTGTAGTGGGTAAAGACTTTCTGTCTTATGTTTAAGGCTTCAACAACAAATTGACAATGAATTTCATTATCAATTTGTTGCGTCGTGGGTTTTATGTTACTGATCGTGACTCAGAGCCGTTTTCTTCACCTGCAGTTCTTTGTGTGTGTGTGTACCATGAGTGTTTGTGTGCACGGGCAGTGTTTTTTTGTGCACACCACAAATGTTTGTGTGTGTGCACGCACCACAAGTGTTTGTGTGTGTACGCGCAGTGTTTGTGTGTGTGCGCAGTGTTTGTGTACGGGCATACGAGTGATTGTGTGTTTGTGTGTGTGCGCACACGATTGTGAGTGTGTACGCACGGGTATTTGTTTGTGTGCATGCACAAGTGTTATTGTGTGTGCGCACGAGTATTTGTTTGTGTGCACGCACAAGTGTTATTGTGTGCGCGCACGAGTATTTGTTTGCGTGTGCGCACGAGTATTTGTTTGTGTGCGTGCCCGAGTGTTTGCACGCATGCCGGTGTTTGCGTGTGCACACACCACAAATGTTTGTGTGTGCGCGAACCACAAGTGTTTGTGTGTACACGCAGTGTTTGTGCACCACAAGTGTTTGTGTGTGCGCACAGTGTTTGTGTACGGGCGCACAAGTGATTGTGTGTTTGTGTGTGAGCATGCACAATTGTTAATGTTTGCGCACAAGTAATTGTTTGTGTGTGCGCACAAGTATTTGTTTGCATGTGCACACAAGTATTTGTGTGTGTGCACGAGTGTTTGTGTGTGCACACAAGTGTTTGTGTGCACACGCGTTTGTGCGTGAGAAACACTTTTATATCAGTTTAATCAGCTTAAGTATGGTTTAAATGTGCTTTATAGATAAATTGTTAAAAAAAAAATTTCATTTATAGACAAATTAATCAATTTTGGAAATAATCTGCTCTGCTTATGTTAACTAGTAGACTTATGTTTCATGATCGAGTGGCCATTGTCTAGATTTTCTATTTCTATCTCATATAGTTGTACATTATGAAAAAATGGGAAATGGGAAAATAAGATGTGAATGTATGTGAGAAAAGTATCAAAACAGCGGAATGGAAAAATTGTAACGTTAACAGAAGACTGGTTGGGTTTGGATCTTTGAATCTTTTTTGTCATCTGTATTTCGATTCCACCGAGTCCACCCATTGCAGATACTGTATGTATGTCATTCTGCTTAGATTATTTGCAGATCTCTCTAACCAATATCCAGGAGAGCTATTAAATGTTAAAAATATTTTCCATATGGGATATATTCCATTTCTATGGTTTTTCCACCTTTAACAAAGTTTCATAACATCACAAACAAATTGCTGTCATCAATATACATGCAATAGCCCGCACAAACCTCATGGATGAATTTAAGCATTTTAAGAAGTAGTATTTTAAATGCCTTAATTTTGGAAGTATTATTGTGTTCTTGCCTCATGCAAGTCTGAAAGACGTACAAGTGCGTAACTGTAACTCTTCCAGAATATCAAGTGATGTTCAGCGTGTATCTCAAACCATCTTGTGCAGCACAACTGTTCCTAGTACTCCAGGTTACTGTTTTTATGGCTGCTTTTGGTCAGCCACGTTGATACTTAGAAGGTGTCAAACAATCCATAAAACTGGAATCTCATTCTATAGGTTTCTATAAGGCTACTGCAAGAACGCAGTGGTACAGTCCTACAGTGTGTTGTCCTGAGGCCAGGCCATGTGCCAGAGACGCCAGCTGCAGCATCACATGGCCTCCCATCAGTGGGTTGTGTGTCACCCACGTGGAGTGACTGTCAACTGAGTCATCTGAAGGAATTCCAACAAAAGCTACATTGATTGGAAAACAAACTAATGTCTTGTTTGTTTTTAGCCACGGCTGAGTTTAGAACCACTTGTTATCATGTTCATGTTACTATTAATGCTCCACATACCTCTCTGTTTCCAGGGCGTGCTTTAATCTTCATAAAGATACTCTGAGGTCATTGCTGTCATCTTAGATCTGTGGGTGAAAGGTTAATTGGTACTAGGTCAGAGTTTAGGTGTGACTCCACAGGCGGATGTCATAGCTGTGAGAAAAGCAAAAAGGAACACAAATCTTCGTCTCCATTCATTATATTTTAGACTATTAACAATACTATTAACAAACTATGGCCAATGTCGCTGGAAATACCAAAATATGTAAACTACAGTACGTCGATATCAATGCTTATTTACCTCACTATTACCACATCATTACCACGCCATTTTATACCTCGAATTACAGAAGTAACCACTTTAGTCTTTGAGTTTGAGTAAAAAATAAAGAAAGTACATTGGTTCGTCTCTCTTTTTTACCCAGTCTAGTGTTCGGACAGAAACCAGCTTTCCACTTCTAACCAGAACCCTGGTTAGGCATACTGGCTACACCCATCATCAATGGATGATTGCAATTATGTGTTTAGTCCTCCCAATATTCTATATCATTTATTACTGTGTCTAAAAAAGAGCAGATTCACCAAATAAAATAGTTCAGAAAGCTATCTTCAATCATTTACCATTTTCATATGGCTAGACTGATGGTGACTGATGCATTGCATTATGGGATTGGGAATCCGGTGAAATGTTTGAAGTTACATTTCCGATACTTTGCTCATTCTTATCTTTATTGCGTTTCTTCACCAGACAATGAAGACAGTGATTCTCTTGATGCCATTTTCATTCAGGTTTGTTTATGGTGTCCCATAACATGTACATTTTGGCCGTATTCGGGTGTTTCCGTAGAAAGAACTACTTGATACCCACTATATCCTGCACAGTGTTGGGGGTCTGCCTATGCTTGAACCAGACAGACAAGCATTATCTTGCACACTGCAATCATCATGTGTTTTAGGACTGTCGGAGGAAATTAGAATCTGGGTGTATAAACCAAGCCCAACATGGAGAAAACATGCAAACTCCATGCAGAAATGTCTGAGGTTCTGACAAGAATAGCATACGTGATGACTAAAGTTTTCACACCCATAATCCCTGTGTCGCACCCCATGAATGTTGTGGTTATGATTTTTAAACTTTTGAAATCCACCCTATTTTTTAGTGGAACTGACCAGTACATTGGTTTTTTCAACTGTGTGTTTACTCTGAAGTGAAAGTTGCCAAGGTCAACAGCTCTGCCACAACAAGCACTCAAGCTTGCGGTAATGTGAGCATATGGATTCCTTGCTCAGCCCTACAGATAGTCCGGAATGCTCTATAGCTTCATGGGATCCCCTCAAGTTAAGGGAACACACTATTTTTAGGCGGTGTTGGAGCATAGCTTCTTGAAGAGGTATGATGGATTAAGCTTCCTGTGTGTTCCATACTGC
Source organism: Gouania willdenowi (assembly GCF_900634775.1). Classification (NCBI taxonomy): domain Eukaryota; kingdom Metazoa; phylum Chordata; class Actinopteri; order Blenniiformes; family Gobiesocidae; genus Gouania; species Gouania willdenowi. Next base: position 24,595,053 of record NC_041061.1, on the reverse strand, counting down.
CGGGGAATGTTACTTTGTTAGTTAACAAGACATTGTGGAATGCACAAAGAAATACTTGAACTTCTGTCACAGTTGCAACAAATATATCAGTATATTTTACTTATATTTAATACTGTACATACTGTACCTTCTTGTGACTTTATAGATAGATATATATGACGTGTGACTGACACTCAGTATATGGTTACGTTGAGTAGCTCCACTCCTACAGTCGGTGTGTCAGTGGCAAGCGTCAGGCCTCGGTCTGAGGTCAGTGTGTCCGTGATGCTTCCAGTGGTGTGGCTGTATGCAGTGCAGACATGTAGTGTTGCATTACTCGAATAACTGCCCGCCTGGCAGCGACCTTTAGGGCAACAGCACCAGGCAGATGAGACAGCATCGAGGCTGATTGATGGGGCAGCCAACTGGAGGAGTCAGAGCAGTGGCAGCAGTGATGGGGGTGGGGGGAGGGGGTGTCTGTGCACTGTCTCACAGTGACTGTCTTTATTGCATTACTTATGATTGACTGAATTAGTTCTATTTTCTTCTTACTAAGGGTGTCCAGATCCAATATTGATATCAACAAGGATTATATCGGCCTGCATCTACTAATAAAAGCAAGAAAAGTCTGTGTGCGTGTGTGTGTGTGTGTGTGCGCGTGTGTGTGTGTGTGTGTGTGTGTGTGTGCGTGCGTGCGTGTGTGCGTGCGTGTGTGTGTGTGTGTGTGTGTGTGTGTGTGTGCGCGTGTGTGTGTGTGTGTGTGTGTGTGCGTGTGTGTGTGTGTGTGTGTGTGTGTGTGTGCGTGCGTGTGTGTGTGTGTGTGTTTCCCATTGTTTAAACCATATAAAAAAATGCGCAAAAACACAACAGAAAGATACAAAAATACACACAATGACTCCAAAAAACATACATTACAGAAAAATACACCAGACAAAAAAAATGTAACAAGTGAAAAAAAAAACCAAACACATAGAACCATAGAATTGAACCAGGAAAATCGCACACACTATTTTTACTTTGCACCCACTAATATACACCTTTATAACACTACAGAGTACAGAGTATGTACACCTCTTTGTACATCCAACCTTCAAACACATACTCATTTGGCCATAATTGACAACTCTACTTAAGCTCCCACATGAATGCATACTTCCGACAGGCACTGTACTAGTCTAAATAATAACTAAACTAAATAATTAGGTTTTTTTAGGTTATTTTTCAGGGACTTCTCATTTATTTATTAATGTTTATTCAATTGTAGAATATGCCTAAGTTTAAGTTAAACTAGTGATTATTTTGCACTTTAAAAATATACATATTTTGTTTCTGTTGAATTTATTCAGGGCCTTCTTTAATTTTTGATTAATCTTATTCATTTGTAGAATATTGTTGTTTAAGTTGAAAATGTATGTAACCCATTGGTTTATTTTTCGATTTATTTATTTTTTTCAATTGACTTAAAAATGACTGCAGACATCAGATATATTGTCAAAAGTGAAACTTTATTGCTGTGATTGTCCTCAAGAGTTAAAATGCATAAAATAATCCCAAAATAAAAAGTAAATGAGGCTGTCATTCAACAATTTTAAGCTTTAACCCAGGTTTAAGCAAAAGTGCAACAGCAGCTTCACAGTAGCTTCAATTTTACATACAAACTACATATTTTACAACATATAACATTGCAATAAAAAAATAATAAACTCTTCCCTTAGCATCCCAGCATAGTGCGAATAAGAAATTAAACATGCCTGTGACATTTATTTATTTATTTTTTAACCTAGAATTTGCAAAATAAAAGTCATTTTTATTTACAAATTTGACAAATTGATTAAATTGTTTTTTTTGCCCAGTCCTAAACAAAACTATGCATGATCCATACTGTATCGGATAAATATCGGCCAATACTCAAAACAGCAATAGTGGTATCGTATTGGAAGTAAAAAGTTACCCTGTTTGCTGAGAGTTCAGGAAAAGATATTAAATTTTGAAAGATATGCTCAGACTGGACCTTCAATGTTTTAGGACTTCAATAATTCGTAGTGGTCCTACTTGTTTAGGCAATCATAGCATGTTGATAAGGATGCAGAAACTATTTCTACGAAAAATAGTTGAAAAGAGTAGCAATTAGGATTAAGAACTCTTGGGTCTCAAACTCCTAAACAGGAGATCACAGTCATTCCATTTGGTAAAAAAAAGAAACACAGAAAAACTGTGCTTTTATTTCGTTGGATTCATCATTTATTCAGCAATATTTCACCCATGTAACAATATGTGGCAACATTGTGATGTGTTGTTGTTTTTTCCAAGCAGTTATCCTGTAAACGCCTTCTATATTCTACTGATAGAAATCCTTGGAAAAGGACAATGTATATGATTTATTTATTATTATTTTTTTGCATTGCTTGATGTATTATATCAATTATTATTATAATACGTGATTAGTATTATTATCTCTTGTTCAGATATCCTGAGCACTTACTGTAGTGTGATCTACTCCTTCTCTTTGCTCATCCATGTTTCTCCAACAGGTGCAAACATTCAGCTACACACAGCGGGTCAATGGAGGTGGAACTAAAGTGGTCCTTCTCACATGTTTGCAATCATCCGGCCTCTTTTTTTTTACGAGAACCCAAGACCCTCCTAAATACCTGTTTTTATTGCATTGCATGCTCACAACTACTCTCATTATGGGAAGCTTTAGTGAACCCTCATTTCCTACTCACCTATATTCTATTTTATTTTTTTGTCACTTAATTAAAAAAGATTTTAATTTTAATCTAAAACAAATTTAGAATAAATATTCTGTTTTAAAACCCTTGAAAAGTTGTGTAATAGCATATATTCTTAAATCTAGATCTGTTGAAGGGACATTTTCAAAACCTGCTGTTTATTTATCTTTTTTTTATTATTATAAACTCTAACCAATAAGCTGCTGAATGGACGAGCAACTATTTATTTATTTTTTATCCTGTATGTAGGTTTATTTTGTTTGGTTACAAACAATGTATTTGAGGGACTGATATAAATTGTAATTTACGAATCGATTCAAATACAATGTTTTGTCACTTTCTCCTGTGGGCCTATGTGGATGTTCTAAAGCAGGGGTTCTCAACTGGTCTCACCATGGGACCCACATTTTGCCACGGTCATTAAATCACGACCCCACTTTTTTTTCTTTTTTTTTTTATTCAACCAACCAAATTCAGTTTTTCAAAAATAGCTGTTGAAAACGCACACATATAATCTTTTTTTAAAACATAAATTTATATATATAGCATGAGAGACAAACATTTAGTATTCATTTATTTTGGACCAGCTGTCCGAGACCCACCCAGTACAGGTCCACGACCCACTTTTGGGTCCCGACCCACCAGTTGAGAATCGCTGTTCTACAGCATTGTTTACCAACCTTTTTTAAACCAAGGTAAAAAAAATCCCAAGGCACACCACAAACCATAAATAAATAAACCAAACCAAACCATAAATAAATAAAAATATATTTTAAAAAAATGAAACTTTGTTGCCTATATTAACAATATACAGTCATTCTTATCAAAGTATCTTGAATAGGAATCAAATGAACAGCAACAAAAGTTTTTATTATCATTCCTAATTCTTTCTTTTTTTTTTTTTTTTTCTTTTAAGTAAAAAAGTGCACTTAACAATCTCCAGTCACTTTTATCATAGAGTCTTGAATACAAGTCAAAAAAAAACAAAAACAATGTATTTTATCACCTCATATTTTGCATACTTGATACACAACATGGGAGGGATTAAAAAAACATTGAAAATGATTAGAACTGCAATTGAACTTTATTCTGTTAAATGTAATTTTGTATATACTGTGTGTGTATATATATATATATATATAATTTTATATTGTAATTATATAATATACAGTTATTATTATTATTATTATTATTTTTTATTAATAAACACATTTTTATAATTACATTTTGTTCTTTATTACAAGTGTCAGATGTGAGCCAAAGGCTGTTATGGAGAATGAACGGAATCTATATTTTAACATGAACGATGGGAACTGAACCTTTTTCATTATTTTATTTTTATCGCTGTGTTCCACACAAGCTCCTCATCTATTCGTCCTCAGAGTGAGAGCAGTCCTAAAGCGCGGCAAAGTACACATGCGGTGCTTATAGCGAGCAATAATCACATGGTGTTTTTTATTGTGTATTTTTTAAAAAGATTTTTATGAATATCACAAGTGAAGGTAGATTTATTTGCACTTATCCACAGTGGTGGGGGTCTCCTCTCTGTCTGTGCACTTTGGGACCGGGAGGTGCTCACAGCAACAGCCGCAATGGCACATTTGCAGACAATAGTAAATACGTTTTGAAAAAATTTTTTTTAGAACTATGAGGTGAAATTGAATAATTTCCCACGGCACACATGATGATCTCTCACGGCACAAAAGCGCGCCGCGGCACAGTGGTTGAAAAACTCAGTTCTAAAGGGCCGGATTTTGCCCTCGGGCCTTGAGTTTGACACGTGCCTCATCACCTCACCTTCTACTCTTTCTTGGAGTGTCTTCCTCTGATTCTCTTCATTTTGTTAAGATCACCAAGTCCTGTTTATGTAACCATTGATACCTGATGAAACTGGTCGGACAGCAGAAATGTTTCCTGTGAACACAAAGAGTCTTTTGTTCGTCTGTAGCTCCTGTCAATGAGGAAAAGAAGATCAGTGTCTGCCAGGATTTTGGTAAAAGGTTAAAAAGGTGAAGTGTGCTGATGATAACAATCATGTTCATGACTAATGGGATTGTTCTGTTGTGAGGATTTTCTTTGTTGATCAGGAAGTGTGTCATTGCTTTAAACTTGTCAAACCTCTGTTCTTCACATCTCTGACAGATCCCACTGCATCATATACAATGTTATTGTGTCGTTTGGAATGACAAATCACCCACAGTCATTGTGAATGTGTGGAGGAATTTGGCCTGAAGTACTTGTTCTTGTTCCCTGTGCAGTGTTTCAGCAGCAGGCTGTGCACAGCCCTCTGGAGAAGCAGAAACAGAAGTCGACTGGTGGACCCATTCCCTGTCAGAACTGTGGGAAGCCATGCAAAGGAGAGGCTCTCCGAGTTCAGAACAAACACTTCCACATTAAGTGTTTTGTCTGCAAAGGTAAGAGTGAAAGCACCTGTCTACCCTGCTTATGTTTTACTGTTTTATAGAGTAGCAGTAGTAGTAGTAGTAGAGTAGTACATACTCACCATGCTATTGAGATAAAAAGACTTAAAGTGCTCACTCACACTGGGCAATTTGTTTTTCACCTAAAGTCTGGATTGTTTGGTCGGGCCTCTGATTTTCTATGATCGTGGAGAAAAAAAAATGAATTCTGACATTTTTTTTTTTATCCTCTTTCTCTCTTTATTTAAAATCCGGCCCCAACATGACACAGAAATGCCTCACATGCGTGTTTGGGGACAATATCACCCATTTACACACTATTTTTTCCCTGGAAAAAGGATGACTGATGACAATATCACACATTTCCATGAGATTTGTCTTATTAAACGAGTAGCTCTAGCAGTGTGGCTAGCTTAGCTCTCATGGCGTAATCTTGTGATGTGATTTCAGCATAACCATCAGATTTTGCAAATCATCTGAAGCATAGAAAAGTACAATTAATAACAGTAGTTCACTCTATTAACACTTTTTAGTATGTTTGATACGATTTTAGGAAGTTTAATAGAAGTCATCTAAATAGGCAAAGATGATGAAAAGGAAAAGTGTAACATGACGCAGAAATAGGTGAATCCTGAAAAGGAATTTTGAAACGGCAAATTGGAAGCCCTGGTTTGGCTATTGTGAATGAAACTTTTGGCAAGGCTCGACTGAAAGAGGCAGGTCTGAGTACGGCACCAACGGTCACAACGATTACATCTGCAAAGCTCGAAAACGTGGTCCTTACCTAATACACAATACACCTGGACACTTCTGATTACTCTTAGGGTGCATTCACACCGACGGATCCTATAGCGGTTAAAATTATCTCGGATAGTCTCCCTTGTTTGGGTGAACACGCTAACCATGTCTAGAGTGGATCAGACAGGTGAATTCTAGAACTATTTTTTCTGTCGGTCTTCATGGTGTTCCAATCAAAGCCTAGAGCAATTAGGAGCGCCGTGAACGCAAGCGCTCTCGGAGCGGCTCAAACACAGGAAGTATTGGCAATAATGTTGAGCACACAGCATTGTTGGTGATCAGTAGAGCTGGCGATGACGCAAAACAGGGCTTTAAAACCGCCAATAGCACGATAACCTGTTGCTGCTCCATTGATCCATTGTTGAGAAGCTCTTCTTCAGGTTTCTGTTTTTCTGCCTAGCGAAGTCTCTACTCCAGTATTGGTGCCCTCCAGCGGTTAGCTCATGCAACTGCACCAGAGGGTGTTTGTAGCAGATCAGAAGTTGCGCTTTGAATGCAAGCCGAGCCAAACCAAGGTGATAAAATAATCATCTGTCCATTGCCCATTCGGACTGGGTAGATCCTAAACACCATGAAGGCATTTGTTGAGGAAAACATACAAAAACTGTAAAGATGTCGGTCTATGATTTGTCTTGTGGTCTGCGTAGCCCAATACTGATTAGAATCTTCATTGGCAATATTTGTGACTAAGGGTGGAGACTTGCTTGTGTGTCATATCTTGGAGGGGAGCTCTGAATGTCAAACCTTTGAAATGCAAACGTGCTTGTGTGTGTTTGAGTGTGGGCGTGGGTCTCTGCGCTGAACCTATGCCAACCTTGCAGCACGAGCCTGAGATCAGGCCGCTGTTGTTGTCAACACACACTACTGTTGCAAGGCAACGACCCGGGTCGCTATGGTGTCAGCAGCTTCCTGCACTTTGTCACCTTTTATCTTACACTGACCAGTCGCCTCTCTGTCTGTACATCTCCTCCTCTTCCTTTTCCTTCAGCTCCTCGCTCCATGTCCAGTTTCTGGCTGTGCAGTGAGTGCATTCCTCAGATGATAGCATGAGTCCACATTTGGATGATCACGTGGAGGGTTTGGGTGTTGTTGTTCAAGAAACACATGAACAACTTAAGATAGAAATTTTCAACAATATTAGGCCATTCAATTCTTAATCTAATCCAAAACTAGTCTGAAACCAGTAAACGAGTCAGATCGACACTGACCTCCCTTAATAACATGAAGGCCTTACATTTTCAGCCACCATCATCATGCAGAAATCACATTGCAGCTTTGTCGAGTGGATTGCCAAGATGTTGCAACATCTGTACCTCCTGCACCAGCAAGCTGCAGCCTCCATAAATTAATCAGATGCTAATGCTTCATCGGCTCCAAAGCCATTAATTTGTAATAAGTGGATGATGTCATTCGTCACAAAGAGAGCATGTTTTCCTTCCTGGAATGAGAGAGCTTGGATTCCTTTGCCTGGGAATGCTGGAGGATGTAATCCCAGGCGTTCAGGGTGGCACCAAACTGCTCAAAGCAAAAGTCAGAAAAAGTTCAGAAAATCACTCATGAAATGATTGTCCTATGATATCACCTTTATATGCACAGGATGCACATCTTAAATAATGGGAAGTTAACTAGACAACATAAACTCAGTACTCAGATGGTCCGTGGTTAACATTTCACTGGCAAATACCACAAACAAGCTCTAAAATTCCTGGGAAGTTTAGGCCTCACATTAAAGCTGTTAAAGTAAGTAAAAAGTACACAAAGCTGTTCATAAACCAGGCTCCTTGTTCATAAAAATTGAAGTATGGCTTGATTTAAACCTATTCTGGCAAACAAAATCAAACCACTGATTAAGTCAGATTTTTCTGTGTCAACACGTGGCAAATTGGTCGGCTCCAAAGCAATCCCAGCGTTAGGCTTCATAGCATTCAGGGACACTGATTGCTGTTTATAAAGAAGCTGCTGTCAACACTGGAGTGTGTGGTTAAGGAAATGGGTTTTTATTTTAGCTACCAACTGTAGCTGTCTGTGGTCATCCTGTTATGTCTGCGTCACAGACGTCTTGGGACAGCTGCAGACAAAACGAGCTATCTCAACAACTCCAGCACACCTTTAATCCTAATCTGCACCACGTCTCATGAAAGGCGGACGCGTTATCTAACAGTGTTTACATACAGCAGGGGAGGCTTATGTGAAAATATGCAGACACGCCTAATGTAGGCTGGCTGCATGCGGAGCGATGGACAGTTTAAGAGCAGAAACGGACATGATCTTTTATCTCATGTTTGTTTGTCTTTTCTCATTTAAGAACACTAAGCTTGTTTCTTTACTTGATTGACAGCGAAAAAATGATTTATGATAATATATTGGATCCTGATAGGGGAAGTGACTAACCCTGGTTATCTGTTTATTCTTGTGCTACAATGGTCTGTTTATAATCCCTGTTTACGCCTTCATTGTAGATATAACTCTTTACTGAACAAAAAATCAGTAATAGATATTCCTCTGTATCACCAGGCGGCAGTAGCTGGCACAATATGGTTGAATTGTGAAGTGGGTTTTTTATGATGTATACTTTCAATAGCTGCGTTTTCATTACTGATTTTTGCAAAATAAAAGCGATATTTCTCAACGTTGACGTGGTATAATTGCGCTTTAAACGTGTTTCCATTGAAGGTTGTTTTGGGCCAGAGCCTCGTAACTCCCGTGAAATCTTTTCCTGCAAGACTTTGCTGCAGAAACTCTCCGTATTCCTTTCACGTCTAATGTGGTACTGATAATTATTAAGTATAATGCTAAGAAACGACTTGGTCTCCTCTTCTGTCCGCACGTACCACACCATGTTTTCTCGGAGAGAAGTGGTCATGTGACCATGTACGTCACGTTCTGTGACGTGTATTTGCAGAAAAATTGCGTCAATAGCGCTTTTGCGACACATTTCAATATCGAAACGTCTGAGATTACGCCTCGTGAATGCGTAAAAAGTTATTTGCGATATATTAGTGTTCGTTTTTTTTTTACGAAATGTAGGTGTTTGAATTTGAATTTTTGAATTTTATTTCAGCAGTCTTCACAAACAAAAAAAAGTACAAAACAAACAACACTCAGCTGTGTAATTCTTCAGCCGAATTTGTGTAGGTTGAAGCAAAGCGTACACACCTACCCCATCACTACAAAACAAAGTTTTCTACATAATATCGCACACAAAAAATATTCATATTACATTTCTATTTTCACAATATACATTCAATATATTTTCTGCACAAGTTTTATATATACAGTTTATACATTCACATCAAATATTAATATTATACTATTTCATATTTACGACACAAATTTCATCAATTCAATTTAGAGTGGCAATATATAAATTAACAAAAACCTTTTATTATGTATTAATATATTTTTTACCATTGTATACATATTATATATTATTGCTGTCCTAGGTAAAATTGTTGCTCTTCTTTCTTATACTAACAATATATGATTTATTTAGGCAGTTCCATAATTTAACCCTTGATATTGTTAAGCTCTGTTTCCATTACCAGTTGTTATTGCGCTATTTAGATATTTCGTATTTCCAAAGGTAATGGAAACCAAACTTATTAGAGATGAGTGATATTTTCATCCTATTGATGTTATTGGCTAATATTTGCAATAAAATGTAATATCGGTTGATATCAGTGTTGTGTTTTCCCTATCGATGGACACACCGTTATGCCCTGTTCTGCCTCAAGCCACAACTTATTACATATAATTTGTTTACGGTATTACAAATATATAAGTGTTAGTGCTGCGTACAAGTGCATACTGGCTCCCTTAAAGCGCTGGTTATAATCTTTTTACGCACTAATATAGAGATTGTTGTTTCTTGTTTTATACATATGTAAAAGTTCATGGGCTAAACTCTAAGCTAAAGCTAACTCACCAGCTCACTAGCTATCGTAATCAATCTGCACCACATACACATAGTATTTGTGATATGTTTATTGCATAATATTGAAAAGTTGTTTTACTCTGTGTTGTTACAGCTTCACAGTAAATGTTTGGTCGACTAGTGTGGTAAACATAGCTGTTGTTTGATATATTAAAAACCAATATGGCACTTTTTTCCAGAAACTAAAGTTGAATTTGTATTTTTATTTTGCATTAATATTTATTTGTGGAATACATCCAACACATTAAAAGTATAACACTTTCTGATTCATTTTAATGGGGAGAAATGTGCTATACATGGTTGCAAAAAAAGTAAACTATTAATAACTGGAAATAATATTTTAAGTCAACTAAATGACATTAAGATTTTAGTCGACTAAATTCATTACAGTAATAGTCGACTTAAAGGTGCAGTCTGCAACTCTTATAAAAGTGACTTTTTGCCATATTTACTAAAGCTGTCACTATGTAAGTACAGCTTTACATCAGACTAGGAGTTTGTGTGAAAAAAACAGACTCATTGAATCCCCCCTGCACCGTGACCAGCAAAAAGAACCAATCAGATTCAGGATTGTGGTTGATGGACTGTCTGACAGCTGTTTCTCACAAGCCCCACCCCCTTCCCGGTGCTAGAGTGCCGTCTTTTTTACAGTGTATGGTACATGGAATTAGCGACTTTTCTGCTTGAAAGGTTATTACTGCTGCTTGATTTACATTATGTTTGATTTGTAATTGTTACAACTCTTTGGTGCATGTGTTTGCTCATGTGCGCGCAGCAGCCTCCATGTTGGCTGCTGTAAGTGACACTGTGTTGTTGCTGCTGCTGCTGAGGTGTGTGCGCATTGAGAGAGCGAAGCGCTGCAGTAATATGTTTTTAACAGTGCATGTTATATTACTGTGATGTTGCTGTCGTACTAAAGTTAGCTCCTCTGAAGGAGGGACTTTGGAAAGTTTGGAGGCAGGGCAAGAGAGCAGCGGGGAGGGAGGAGGAGAGAGGGATCTGAGAGTTGTGGACTACACCTTTAAATATAAAACATAAGAATTTATGCATTTTTTTAAAGATTCAATTTCCATTGGTCAACCTAATATAGGACGGTATTAATGTTTGTAAATACACATAGAAAGATTTGATGTGATCAATGTGTAAGTAAGATCACATGATCACATTAGTTCTGATTGGATTTTGTCCCATTTGACAAAATGATTGTGTTGTGTTTATTAGTTGACGAAATTATTGCTTAATGTTTATTAGTCGATGAAATTATAGATATATTTTAATATAGTTTTCATTCACGTGTTATTTAGAATTAGTCATAGACTAGTTAACACTGATTCAGTCCATTAAAATCGACTTCTTTTTGTTTGTTTTTCTGAGATACGCAATAACCATACTATCTCTGAAGTCTGCTCCTACGTCACTGTGCTTTTTATTTGAATAGTTTTAGAGGTTGACCGATTTTCAAAGGCCGATGCAGATGCCGATTTTTTATTTTTTTTTATTTCAGCCGATGGCCGATATCTAAAGCCGATTTTAGAAGCCGATATTTGAGGCCGATATACTTTGATGATGAAAGAAAATTGAAACATTCATATGATATAAATGTATATATTAGAAATTAAATTAAATACACCAGTAGAACTCTTAATATTTATTGAACTTTAAATATACCCGTACACAACCAAGTAAAACAAAAATCCTTATCCTATTAATGATATAATAGGATAAGAATATTTGATCAGACACTATTATGTTATATCCTTATCCTATTATATCGGCTTTTTATTTGTAAGCCTATTGGCTTCTACCTCTTCCATGCACATGCTATTATTATTATTATTATTACCGTACTTATCCATTATTATGAATGGATGTTTTTTATGTTCTTCCTTTTTTCTTTTAATGGCTACTCTAAAGTGCTAAATAAAAACATTTTAATATTGAAAAAAGTCCATATATCAGCCCGGTATATCAGTCGACCTCTAAATAGTTTAGTCTGACTGTCAGCCTTTAACTTTCAAGCTGTGTTCACTGTGATTGCAAATAAGCAATGTTTGCTTCTAAAGCGTAAACATTTGCTGATTGTTCAGTGCTTCCTTCCACAATAAGCTGACAAACCAAAAACCCCTGCAGCATTCAGACAGACGTCGGCATCCAAGCACCTGCTGCCAGTTGTAAACCATGAGAATAGAGAACGTTCCATTACTGTTACCACTGTGTTGTGTAAAGTCACAGCAATGACTCGCTGTGTTTTGACAGGTAGGTTTATGGACTATATTGTTTCTGAGAACCTTCCTCACATGAGTGTTCTTTATCCTGGAAGTAAGGAGATCCTGCTGACCGCATGGAGTGATCTTCACGGCCGGTTCAGCGGGGTTATCATAATAGCAGATGAGTGTGATGTTCTCAGCAGGGCGTTAGCTTTTGGATTGGCTTCTTGGAAGAGCCAGGCTGTTCACAGGCAGTCGTAAATACATCCACCTCACGACTAGACCTCCAGATTTCAATTCATCTGATGGAAATATTGGAACCATTTAACGGCCTTGCAAAAACTATTGATTGGAATTATTGATTGGTGTTATTTAAATAATATCACACTTCAGTGCACTACGCACTATTCTCAGTCATATTTAGTGCGTAGAGGTCCCATTTCGATCGTCTGCACAGATTATGGCCACCAGAAATACCCGGATGTACACAATGGCCCCAAAAAAAAACACCAGAAACTTACATTTATATCTTTATCCCTCCGGCATCCACTGTATTGGCTGTGACCACTCACAATGCATCATGGGGCACTTGAGTGTGCGTAGTGTGCCCACCATGTACACTTCAGGTGAATAGTGCGTATAGTGCGCCATTTCGTACACGTATAAAAAGTATAAACAATCAGGCACCATTTACAGTTTTAGAGATTGGCGAGAAGTTACCAGGGAATGTAAAATAGTCCTGGGACCAGCTTCAAGCTAAAAATCAAACATCCCCTTTTCAAAACAAAGACATCTGTGCTTGTCTTCTAGTAATTTCTAACGTGTAAATCTTGCTCTTGTTTTGAAGTTAACTGGAAGTACTGTCAGTAGGACAATAGAGGATCTCCGGAATGTCGACATAAAATGTGTTTTTGCGAGTTTTATGGATGAAATGAGCACATGTTGATATTCTACTTGGTCACTTTCTCACTTTAACATGTTTTCAGACCTTTCAAAGGTGGAGAATTAATGGAGATATTTTAAACTCCGGGTGCTTCTGCTTTTTGTCGTTGTACCTTCGCAATGCGTCATGGGTCTACTTCCCACCGAAGTGTACTTCGGTGGGAAGTAGACCCTAGTTTGGAGAGGGTAGTGCCGAGGGCTTGTAGTACGTAGTGTGCCATTTCGGACACGGCCACTGTCTTTTAATGTTCAATGTTGTATATATTTTATGTTTTTATTGTACAGCACTTTGGTCAAACCTTGTTTGTGTTTAAACGTGCTTTATAAATAAATTGGATTTGGAAATGTTGCTAACCTAAACTCTAGAATGGCTATTTGCTGGGCACTGATCCCTACTTTAAACAAAATAATAAAATGATTAAAAAGAAATAGTTATTATTGTCTTTAGTCAATTGTTTATTAGTTTAAATACCAAAGGTGTTTCTTTTCTCTGATTTCAGTTACTTCAACTGTTATTACTTATTTTATGATATACAGTATGTGAGGTAAATATGCGTACAATATTGCTAAGCCAGTACATAAATTGGTATATACCTGTATACCTTTTTTGTATACTCACTACCTCCTTTACGTGCTAAAAGCTCATTTGACACACACACACACACACACGCACGCACGCACGCACGCACACACACACACACACACACACACACACACACACACACACACACACACACACACACACACACACACACACACACACACACACACACACACACACACATACACACACACACACATACACCCACCTGTGAAGTCAATGGAAAATAGGAGGAAGGGTCAAGTTCACCTTTGGATCCCTGCTCTAAAACTGCAGCACACACACATCTAAATAAAGCAACCTGATCTATCACACATTCTGTATATTTTATGATGTCATACCATGTCGGTGAACAACATTTTTGAGACGTTAAAGCAGGGATGTGGTTTTGTTTGATGTATTCAGGTTCTCGTTTTTTGTGTGTGTGTGTAGGTATAACACAAAATTGCATAAATCAATTAATCAATCAATCAAGTTTTATAGCACAAAAAGCTTTAAAAACAACGTCCCACACCCACAAGTCCCCATTCACAACAGGGAATAAAAGCAGTGTTAATTAAAGTGACAATAACTATACTATGACAAAAACTATATCAAAATATATGAAATTAAATTATAATTTTGTCACATGGGACAAAATCCAATCAGAACTCATGTGATCATGTGGTGTTACACATTGATCACATTAAATGTGTCTGTGTGTATTTACAAACATTAACACCAGGTTGATCAATACTAATTAGATCTTTAAAAATGCATAAACTATTTTTTTGTATATTTTAGTCAATTTTTCTGTAACAGATTTAGTCGACCACAATCTAATGCTTGACTAAAACTAGACTATATCTGAAGTAGTCCTAATGACTGAATTTTGACTAAAACTAAGTTACATTTTAGTCAAAACACTATGGCTAAAACTGAATACAGATACGAGCAATTTAAGCAACTATAGTCGCTGAAGTGGAGTTCGGTGTGAACGCACCTTTATGACATGCTCATATTCCCCAAACACCTGCTTATCTCACCCATCGGTGTGAAAGAAATCATTTTCTTACGGGTGGTTGCCATGGTAGCTTGTGTTACCTTTGCTCAGTTGATGATGGCTTTTTATTGCGCTTGTACACGTTAGTAACCCAAGGTTTATATACTCAGGGTTGATTGACTCACTTCATACCAGCTGTACTAGAATCAGATACCCAGAGTTTCCCATCGCAGGGGTAAGTTGACTCAGAGTTTATGGATAAACTCAGAGTTTGTTGAACCTCCTTTCTGAAATACCCCTCTGAAGCTGCTCGTCATGTTTATAACCCGCAACAGATCATTCTACGTGCATGCGCACGGATGTGAATACCATCTGATTGAAACGTGCTCAGGCTTAAGAAGACATCGGCTTCATTCGGGTCGGATGGGTTCTTCTTTTTTTTGGCCCGATTAAAGCTCTAATATGTGCACCTTCCGTGTGTGTGTGTGTGTGTGTGTGCATGCGCATCCTCCCCGTGTGTGTGTGCGCGCGTGTCCTCCGCATGTGTGTGTGTTCCAATATCACAATGTATAGTAAAATTTAAATTTGAAAAGCGCATCTTGCAATCGGTCTGTTATTTTTTGTCACTACAGTGTGTGTGAGTATTTATTAGTGGAGGACCTATACCAAGCATGACTAACTACATTCATCATCTCCTTCACCAATTCAACAAATAACTTTTGGCTTTAAAGTAAGGCTGGTTCAAAGATAAACATGAACAAATGAAAACAACTTTAGCTTTACTTCACTAAATTTGGCCCTCTGAGAGTTGTAAATTTCAAAATTTTCTGCGCCAGTGGCACTCACGTGTGCTGCATGCAATCCCCCTATGCTGTGAAAAATTTCAGGTGAGAACCATGCCAACCTAACCCCACTAGATCCTTTCACCTAACCCTAAAAATGCCAACATAGCTCCAAAGATGTCATCATTTAGCAAACGACTTAATGACAGTCCAGTCATTTGGTCTTTTTCAGTCTTGTTATATGGTCTAATTGCTGCAGTGGGACTTACTGTGGGGCAGCCTCTTACAGATAGTTAGAAGAGGTTTCCATTGTAGTTGGTTGTACCAGTGGTAGTTTGGGGTTTGGATCAGGATAGATCGGATCTTTTCTGACTCATTCTGGCTTTATATGTGCTCGTTGCTTCTTTTCTGACCTCTTCATCAATGTATCCTTGCAGTTTTTTTATTCTTGCAGCACACAATAGAGTCATTTGAATCCATTCATGCACATACCTATACTTACTCCATTGCACTTCTTATTGTATTAACCAAAGCAGAACAGGTTCCGTTTTTAAATCCCTGAAGCATTTAGGAAGCAGCTTAAACAACTTACTGAATTCCTCGAGAGCCTCTGGGTACCCTCACATTATGTAAGTTGCTTCATAAAGCATGAGCTAATCCTTCAGTGACGGGAGTAATCAGTTTCCTGTAATGTAATCTTCCTTTCAGCCTTGAAAAACAGTGCAGTCATGTTCCTACTACAGTGTAGCCTTTGTGCCTGGGCCAAACCAGTAACTAGAGATAAACCAGGACTTCTGTTAGTGCCAGTAATAATATGCTGCTTCTTTAAAAGGAGAGAATTTAAAGAAACCACACACAGCCCTGACCTCCTCTGGTCCTCTCTGAGATATCACAGTAAATATGGCCAATAAACAGCGCTATGATCTCATCCAGAGGCTCCAGCTGCAGACACACCCTTGAATTTCAGGGAGACAGAATGGTTTTATGTGATGGAATGGAACCGATGCTTTGCACAGAGGATCCATTCTGACTGGTGTCTTATCTAATAACACTGAAAAGTATGAATAGAATATCCTGAATGTTCTCACTCAATATGCAGCATTGTTGAGAGGTCTGGAACTATGATTATCAGATATTGACAGTAATTTGATTTTTTAAAAAAATGCTAATGTGGTTCATGATTGTATGACTTTAGATCTGAAATTGTATAAACTGCACAAATTGTCCCAAATGCACAGTGGAGTACTGAGACTTCCAGTTTTTTTTTCATTACTATTACATGTATTCCGTTTGGATAAAAATAAAGCACATGTTGGAATACACTTTTTAAGAATGTATTCTTCCTTTCACTAATTTCCCATGGCAAGCTTAGTATGGCAATCAGGGTGACAGTCTCAGTCAACTATATGAGTAAGTAATAATGTCTCATGTAGCAATCTCAATACAAATATGATTATAATAAAACTCAATACAAAAAAACATGATTGTAATATACATTGCAATAAATAAAAGTTAACCTAATGTAACTTTACAATAATAGGCTGTTGTATTCATATAAATCTGATCATGACAATCATATTTTTTTTATCATTGGTTGATTTTTTATCGAATGTTGTCTAATGTGATGTTTTAAGCATTTTTCAACAATCTCTGTGCATGGTTAATCCAGCACGGGTACATCTCAGTATGTAGGTAAACTCAGACTGTGACACTGCCACTCGTTCATGTGAGTGAGGGGCGTGGCTTTAGAGGGAGCACAGAGGGGAGGGGGCGGGCAAAATTGCAGCACTCAGAGGATGCTACTTCCAAAATCATGCTAGTTTTCGAAAATAACCTACCCTGCCTTTAACTTTAAGCAGGTAGATTACAGGTTGCTTATACAATACTTAGATTGGGTTCAAAAACGTCTCAGTCCTCTTGTGATTCAGGAGAATGTGTTGGTGCATTCTGTTTTGAGTTGTATTTGGAATTTGGAACTATTTAAATGACATTTAATTGATAGGCCATTTAACTACTTGGCAACCTCTCCTCGGAACTTCCAGGACCATCTATATATAGCCCATGAATAGAGTTAATTTTAAGGTTCATTGCTGTTTGTTTTTAGGTTTAGAGAGGCAGAAAGATTTAGTTATTTTTTTTATTGACTTCTTTTACCACTTATCTTCAACAGGACTGGTTAATTTGATTTTCACAACCTGTATGCAAACCAATATCCTAACCTGGGCCAAAGATTTAGACAAATAAAACAATAACAAATATTTCATTTCATTTTATAATAATATCCCTGCTGTACATGGTCGAAGAGGTCCTGAAGCGACTGACACGAGATGCTGAGCTGGTTTGATCTCCTTGTGCTAGAGTCAGTGCAAAAGTAGCTTCAGGCAGTGGAACAAATTCCAGATAGCTAAACAGCTAACTTTGGAAACAACGCTGCTATACATGACACTCACTGCAGATGTCTTTTGTCATCCTGAAATGAACAAACATTTGTGTTTAAAACACATGGTATCCTAAGCCTTTATTGAAACATTTCTTCAGTCAGGATCATGGCTAGTTATTTAATCTTGAGTTTAAATGCTATTTGATTTTCAGAGTTAGAACTACTGGGAATTTCTGGGGTTGGCAGGGTATGGTCCTGAAAGAGGAAATATGAAGTGGGCAGCACATACAGCATTCAGAGGACAATAAAAATGGGAAAAGACCAATCCTGATCATTACTATTAGCTCAAATCCAGCCGATCAAGATCAAACCATGTGCTACTTGTGAAAGGCGACACTTTATATCTACGGACCAATCATATGGTACGTGGTTCTTGAGATGGCCACATTTTTCTAATTTCTGTACATTTGACTACCTCATGTATAAAGAGAGCTGTACCGCAAGGGTTCCATTTTTAACTTGTATCAAACAGGGGTTTAATGACTTATAGTATATAAACTATGACAAAATACTGCCTCCAAAGGTATATTTCATCCATCTGTTCATTCAACCTCCAGTCTTCCATTTATTATGTTTACCTCACCAGCCCTCTGCTGGCTCCTGTTCAAGAAACATCGGGAAAGTATATGAGAGCAAATAGCAGCCACTGGAAAGAGTTTGGTTCCCCTCCTGAGGGTAGACTCCTGCTTGCTATGTCTACCATATTTTATTAGCCCGATGTAATGTCTGATGAAGGCTGACAATAAACTGGACAAAGGCTATTCAACATTTCACTGACTCAATGAATAAATAAAAGAAAAGCGTAGGTTGTATTTTAGTCATGAGCAAATCCTGACCAAAGTACTATGAGAAAGGAACACCCAGTACGTGGGTCAGGTTTAAATGGTTCCAGTGCCAGTGGGCATCAGCTCCATCTCCCTCCTGCACCGGTCTGGCCTGGCCTGTGTTTATTGCTCTTCGCTGTCTGCCAACAAAGAGTGCATGAGCTCACACTGCAACCTTAATGAGGGCAGGGAAACCCACTGACACTTTTTTTTGGCTGCTTCACATAATGTTAATCAAGTGAGTAGGTGCAGGATATCTTCAAACTTCACACGTCTCTGTAAGTGTCCTGTGTGGGCGCGTTTGGTCCAAAGTTCACAGAGTGATTCCAACGTAAACGTGTCTCTTGTATCCAGAGTGTTGGAAGAGGTAGAGCAGTAGGAGGGGTTTGTTTTTGCTAAAGTGGTGAAAATGGAAAAATATAAAGCTGCAAGCTTTTCCTTTAAGGCGTGGCAGCTTGGTGATGTCATGCCATTGCTGTGGTTACTTAGTGTAATCACTGAATATTTCTGTCGCGTTCCATTGTAAACCAGACAAACATGTGTGACGTTTCACACCAGTTCTCATGTAACGCTTTTGGCTCTGAGCACTCTAAGTGAAGGTAAACAGGCCGACACGTTGGACTGGATCTACTCACTTTGACCTACGCTGACTTTTTACTCCTGTTCAAACATACACATACAGTACATACAACATTTAGCTCTAACTGTTAATGCCGGATGTGTAGACTTTCCTAGACTTCTGAAAGACAAAAGTATCTCAAATGTGTGAGGTAGTTCCTGCTTGTATTGGATTTATTTTCCCAGCACATCTTACAGATGCCAGATTGGATTAAGATTTGGGAAAATTGGTTGTGAAATCAACGTGTTTCTGCTTTGTGCAAGATATATTATCCTTCTGAAAGAGGCCATTGTCAATGGGGAACATCCACAAGGAAAGCAGAACAAATGGCTTTTGAAAACAAGCTCCTCAGAGGTCTGTTGTTGTGCATTTTTGATAAGAAAATAGAATAGATAATAAAAGGCGAGAGGACTTTATGCTCTGACTCTTTGATATTCAATTCAATTCAACTTTATTTGTATAGCGCAATTTACAACAAAGTCATCTCAATGTGCTTATCAAAATATAAAATTCATTAAAAGACCCAACAAAATTCACATGACAGGTCTTTGAATTATTTATGCTCTTTTCTGGCAATGTCTTCCTATTGGGTGGCCAATGGTTTTTCTTCAGCAGCAATTATGATTGTTTACTAGAGGCATATGCTTACATTCAAAAAAAAAAAAAAAAAAAGAAGTCATTCTCCTCGCTCCATCCTCTTTTTTTTCTTCCAGTGTGTGGATCGGAGCTGGCCCAGGGAGGCTTCTTTGTGCGACAGGGGGAATATATCTGTACTCTGGATTATCAGCGGATGTATGGGACTCGCTGCTTCAGCTGCCAGGACTTCATCGAAGGCGAGGTGGTGTCGGCTTTGGGAAAGACCTACCATCCCCGCTGCTTCGTCTGTGCCTCGTGCAAGTAAGAGCATAAGAATTCAAAAATATTAGTCATAATTCTTGGGATTTTGCCGCTTTTTAAATTGGTTTGTTGCAAAACTAGGACATCCTGTGTTGCAACATCTGTTACGACTGATTTTTTACTTATTTTGTAATTTACTTAAAAAAAAAAATAGACTTGTCTTTACCAATGGATAATCACCCCATCACATTTACGTGGTCAGGGTATCACATGACCATCAAGCACCAACACACAAAGAGAGCAATTTAACTATACATGTGTGATTCTGCACTGTGAGAGAAATTTTACTCATTCTTGCGTGACCACTGAAATATTTTCCCCCCAAAAGTCATTACTTTATTCAGTCATTCCCTTGAATGCTTCATTATGACTATGGCCATATTTCAGCACCTTACTAACTTCAACCAAATACTGATAATGCCTTTCTTCCCCTCTACACTTTTCTTCAATAATTTAGCTTCTGTAAGCTATAGATGGTTTTGGTTTCTGTCTTGCAGGTTAACTGCACAGGACACCAGTTTTTTGCACGGTTAACACATAGCACAATAGACACATTTTCACACCCATTTACTTCCATTGAAAGATGCAAATCTACCCAACATACTGTACATATTTTGGGGCTGTGAGAGACTAGGGACTGTTAATTTCTGTGATCGCAGAAAGTGGACCAAAAAACAGAATTTACTTCCTGAAGTGGACAAGAGAATAATGTTATTCTTATTTATTTTTTTTAAATTATTTTTATTTGTTTTTATTTTTAAATAAAATTGCAATATATGACAAGGAATATACTCATGTGTTTTGTCATTGAGTAAATGTCAATTATTGCTCAAAATGTGACGTAATATGATACAACATGATGGACTTCACCTTCTAAAATGTAAACAGCAATATGACAGACTAAACTGTCACCAAAATGATTGTGACAATGGCCACGTTAACATGGGAGCTTTATTTCCTCTTTAATTCAGAATAAAAGTTAAATCCTCTTTAAACTGACCTTGTAAACACTTAAATATTTTAATGTTTTACTAGTAATGTCGTATTGTTGTTTAATGTCTTTTGTTTTATGGTGTTATGTATTTATTCTCTTCGCTGTAAAGCACTTTGGTATGCTGCTGGCCGCTTTAATGTGCTATATAAACAAAGCTGACATTGAGATTGACTTAATTCCTAATGCAAATTTAATTCCGTATCAAAGTTAAATTCCAAATTAGGGGGATGGTTTATTCCAATATTAATTCCAAATCAAATTATGAATTTTTCTTGTAAACACTTAATTCCGCTTTAAGTTAATTCCGGTCGATCCGCGCATGCGCGACTTGCCGCAATGACGCGTTGGTGACGACATAGTCCAGGATGGCCGTCTAGACTCCAGCCGAGATTATTTATTTAATAAGAGCCTTCAAAGACATGGATATAATGAAAAGAGTGGATGGACGGAAGAATAAACATGCTGACTCTCACACAGATGTATTACACACACACGGACACGCCGACTTATTATATACACACATGGACCTCGGCAAACGGAACAGGCTTCATCAAAAGTTTCACTAATGATGTGTGGATAATTATAAAGTTATTTTTTTTTACTCAACGTCCTGTATAATGAAGGTAGAACAGCTGTAGCATTAAATGCTGGCTTTGATTGGCCAAAGTACGGACTTCTATCTCCCTTCCCGCCGAGCAAAGTGAAGTTATTGTTGAGCTGCTGCTTCAAAACTACAATAGAATTAAAAGTGAAAACAGTTCTCATGTGATCTTGTATGTTGTAGCCGAAAATAAAAGGTTTGTTGTTGCGTGTCACGTCTCGTTTTCCCCCTGTCCAATCAGAAGCCTCCCCAATCCCCAGACATAAAGCGGAATTGAACAAAGCCGAATAAACCGTTTTTTCATGTAAACATCAATTCGGAAATTACTATCTCCATGAAAACATGAAGCCGAACACTTTAATTCTGACTAATTTAATTCAGAATAAGTAATTCCGAATAAAAAAAAACATCATGTAACCGTGGCCAGTATCACGTATTTACTGTACACGCAATTTTCCACCGTAACACAGGTAGCCTAATGTGTAACGAATTTAGCAAATAATTTTATTGCGTGCATTCGGTGCAAATCTAGAGGCCAAATATGAAATGAATAACAATATTTAACCCAATTAACTATATTGAGCATTTTTGGCACAAAATCAGGAAGTTTAAACGCCAGTAAAGACATCTGATCACGGTAAGCAGGTGAAACAGAAACAAGATGGTGTTACGGTGAAATTTACGGTTACCTCATCTTTGACTTGAAAACACACTCTGTGGTGATAAATGATGAAGACCAAACAGGAGAGATGATGAAGTAATAAAACATGATTTAATCTAAAACTAAATAAAAAGGTACAAACGATAGACGAAGCAGTGATCTCCCTCGGCCAAGGGAGAGACGCGAAGACGGCAGGAGAAGAAGAAGAAGAAGAAGGGCCCAAATGTTCCTTTCACCCACATTTATACCCCCCTGACCTCTCCCCTTCCACAGACAACAAAGAAGAGACCGGGGGGGGGGGAAGGTCAGTCTGCCAGAGGGTCCCACCCCCGATGTTGGTTAAGAGAGATTGGGGGTTCGATCCCAGTACGTGACTATGTGTCTTGCATGGCAGTCCTGTCCCACTGGTGTGTGAGTGAGTGTGTATGTATATGTGTATGTGTATATGATGTGTGTGTGTGTGTGTGTGTGTGTGTATATGTGATGTCTGGGGTATTATGGGAGTATGGGCCCACTGACTTTGTAGGAAGAGGAAAAGACATCAGACAGGCGTGGAAAGTTACAAATTGGGGTATTAAGTTGAATGAGATCAAAGAGCAAATATATGAGTATACATAATTAATCAATTTTGCCACCACAATTCCACCCTTTTTGGACAAAGTCCAACACAAAAAAAAGAAGCAAAATTAATTAGTAAAATGTTTAACCTTAGCCAAGCACAGTCCAAACTCATAAAACTTAATGAAACAAAGTTAGTGTAACTTTAGCTCAACCCCTCGTAGTCCGTTGGACAAACAATGGTGACCGGGAAAGGCTTGTGATCGGTATTTCTCCCACGACTTCCTCAAGGCTGCATTTCAATGTTTCAACAGACCATATGCCTAGTAAGAAAGGTCAGCTTTGTGACCCCCTGAGGTTTTCTTTCGATTGCAACTTTCAAAGCAAACAAAAGCTCCTCAAAGCACTGCTCCCGATCGGTGGTGATGTTGGTTTTTCCTCCGTTGGGTCAGTCGCCTCAAGATCAGGGTCGGCTGGTGTTGGCACCTTCCTGCAGTGTGATACGTGAATCCACGTGGCTCGCTCTGGACCTGTTGAGAGTAAGAATCGTGGAGAGTTGTGCACAGTGTTTTATCAAACTGTCGTCCTCAGCCCAGGACGAACCAGAGGGGGATAGACCCACATTGGGTGGCCGCCCAAAAAGGATTTCAAAGGGTGAAAGTTTAGATTTCGGATGGACCTGTTGTCTCATCTGTAGGAGGACAAGCGGTAAAGCTTTGATCCAGTTCAGCCTTCCATGCACTTGTTTAACTTGTTTTTTTTCCAGAGTACCGTTAGCTCTTTCTATGGAATGTCCCACCTAATTTCTCGTGTTTTTGTGTCCAGAAAAAGGAGGTCAGTGATTGGTTTAAAGACGTTTTTGTTTGGTTTGTTTCTGATATTATGTGACTCTGCATTAAAGCCTTGATTGTGGGCGGGGCTCCTGGAGCAGTTAAGACACACCCACTCTATACTCTAAAATCTCCAAAGATCAATCTATGCTATGCTAATTAGCTACTTAATACTCACTATAACTCTTTATTCACTATTCTCTCAATCCAACCTATTGTAGAGTACACACGTGATCTTTTTTTATAGAAGGGGCGGAGCCAACAGTGACGTGTCACAAAATGCCAATAGCAACATAGAAGGCAGTTACTCTGACATTTTTATAACAAAATACGTCAAATTGTGCGACGGCGTATTAGGGTCACATTAAACTAAATTAAAAGTCTGAGCACCACGAGATTAAAGTCGTATCTTAATAAAGTCATAATTTTATTAGATTAAGGTCATAATATTTGAAGATTGAAGTTGTAATATTTCTAGATCTTAATAAAGTTGTAATTTTTTTTTTTTTTTTAGATGAAAGTTGTTTTTGTTTGAGAATATGGTGGTAATTGAATAAGAATATTACTAATAAAATTACGACTTTGATCACGTATTACTCAGATGTATCTCACGTATCAAATGTGGGACTTCTGGTTTAAAAGTATTTAGCTCAGTTTCATTCTTCATGTCAAACATATTTCCTGTAGGATTCTGAGCGTGGAACATCATTTTTAGACAAAAGTTAAAAAAAGTAATAGTTAAAATATAAAATGAAATAAAAAAGTTCTATATTTTATAAAAGGTATTCATTCAAATGAATAATCCCCGCCCCTTGATGATGATGAAAGGGCATGGATGGCTGAGGATGGGCTTTCTGGCTAGTCAATGGTTTCTTTCTGCCTGGGTTGTTTTTAGCACAGATCATACATTTCTGACAAAACTCAGCTGCAAAGGAAGAAAATCACTTTGTGTACCACACTGTCTGAACAGCAGATACCATACCACCCTTTGACACATGGGCTTGACCGTGTGTCAATTTAGCATAAGCAGGGAAAAGAGCAGTCGGTAGGCAAGGTTTTGAACCGGGGCCATACCAAACCCCACTCACCTGGTGACAGTCTGAGGCCTGCCATTTGCGGCGGTCGGCTGGTGTGACAAAGGCGGAGAGTTCGGACAGAGAAGGACATGCAAGTCGGACGGAGAAGTACATGCAAGTCGGACGGAGAAGTGTGGAGTGTGATTACATGTCTTTCCAAGATGAATACATACAATTGGGAGACATGGAGATGTGAGAAAGCTAAATAAGGTTAACCAAATAAATAAACAATGTTATTTATTTATTTAAATTGTTTTATTTTTCTTTGCTATCGCATATTTGTGAAGGAGAAATCGTATTCTGTCCTTTATTTATTCTAAATAATGTTAACACTCCACACCTAATTACATAGCCTAATTATTTTATAGAGCTGAATTTGTCAGTTCATTTATTTCATTATTTTTCCCTCAATTATTATTTGAGATGTAATTTACTTAATTTTGAAGGTCAATTGGTGGCAAAAGTGTCTCCTATTCTGTGTCTGAATCAGAATTAAGCAAGATTATTGGCCCTTTAATGTTAGACAGAATTAAAGTTAAGTTGAGTCGAACAATCATATTGTCTTTTGCTCTCTGCATTTATCCCATTCGTAGGAGTGACGAGCCCTAGCACGGTTTGGAGAGCTTCCCTAAATGCTTGGAAGTTACTTAACTTTAAACTATCTCATTTATATCTATCAATTATTAAGAATTCCAGGAGGACCCTCTTTAAATCTCAGGCGACCCAGATTGGGCCACCAACCCAATGTTGAGAACTTTTATTTTACTCTTAAAAATGTCTAAACCCAGTGAAAGTGTTTTATGGTCTTGCACGCTATGTGTTGGTGGGGGAAGAAAATGGTTGGAGGGTTTTGAGGTATATCATTTTCCTATGATAAAATATAAATCAAAAATCAGAGGGACTCTCCCTTCCCTTTTTACATAAGAATACATTTGGATTCTTAAAATCATATGATAAATATCTTTGGAAAATCACTTATCTGATCATTTTGGATTTGTCTCCGTTTTCCTCTTGTGTCCGCCTGCCTTTGTGCCCTCCAGCCTCCTCGACCTCCTCCTCCTCAGCCATAAGGGTCAAAGCCAGGGTCAACTGTACGCTCCTTTTGGAAATTTGAAGATCTGTCCCCACTTTTGCAGTTGGATTGGAAGTCTCTGTAGTCTCTTTAGTTCTCATCCTTCATCAAAGAAGCAGTGACCAGGCATGACGGCTGGAGGAGGTAGGATCGAAGTCGAAAAGGCGGTGGCATTGTCTGTTCGGAAACACTCAGAAACAGAAAGAGAGGAAAACATTAAGACTTAAATGAATCATTTAAAATATCCCTTTTCTTTAGTTGGATTTGATTCGTCTCCTTTGAGTAAAAAAAACAACACAATAACAACAACTAAGACGAAGACATAGACAAGTGTACACAACATACAACAACAAGAACACTGAACATGAACAGTAAGGTCAAAGTCAGTCATTCCACTGAAAGTGGTATTATATAAAAAATGTCGTTTGGTGTTTTTAAACACCCAGAAAAATACCCTTTAAAACCTGGTAAACTTTTTAGAAGGCCCAAGGCCTAAAACCATAATTCTATTAACGAGCAGCAGTGAGATCTGCACACCCCACTACATAATTGGCAAAAACAGGGAAAAGATCTATTGCATCAAAACTCAGGAGGAAAGGAAGGTGAAACAGAGGAACATGCATAGTCAAACAGCCATTCATCGGACAATCACTCAATGACACGTCCACGGCACATTCGCACTCACAGCAAAGACCCGATCCAAACCTCAAGTTTATCGCATAATTTTGGTTCATATTTAGTTTTCATTTGTTGTATTAACGGGGCGTCCCAGTCCACAGCATCTCTAGCTGGTACCACGCTATGTACTTTACCCATCTTACGTGCTCCGACAATATCTCAATAACTGCTGATCAGACAGACCGCCGAGCGGTAAACCACAAACCTCTCTACCCGAGTCACCGAGAAGGAAGAAATAAAATAAAACAATAATCCCTCCTATTAAATACTCCTTCCCGATAAGCGAGGAGACCTCTCAATAGCCGTAGACTAGAGACAAGCACACCCATACACACCAAACAGCCGCTACCTTTTGAGGAAACAACGACTGCGCTCTCAACAGCTAAAATCAGTAGATGCTCTTAAAAAAAACAAATACGCCGACCCGCCGGAGACAAACACACCCCTCAACAGCTAATATCAGTAATGCTCTTTAAAAGAACAAATACGCCGACACGCCGGAATTAAACACACCCCTCAACAGCTAATATCAGTAATGCTCTTAAAAAGAACAAATACGCCAACACGCCGGAGATAAACACACCCCTCAACAGCTAATATTCCCAAAACGTCAACAAAACAACATCAGAAACAAAGCCAGAGTTCCATACACACCAGATATCTGCCAGAGCACGTAACCGATAAAGAACAGACCCGCGGACTGGAACACCCAAATTTCAACCGCACAGTACAGCAGAGACAATAGTACTCATAGCAACTAATGGGACAGTTTTCTAAAAGTTGGTAGAAAAATTTGGTACCTCCCCTGCTGTCGAGTGGCTTCGGGCCAGCAAGACAGTCCGACGCGGTATGGAGGAGGCGCGCAAAATGACAACGATGAATGTTGAACTAGGCTGTCTGTCGCATGCAGCTTCAAAAGGATAAGGTACAGATTGTTTACGAGGGTATCGGTCAAAAATGTCAAAATGTAAACTTGGTAGAGGCTGCAGTCCTCAATGTCTGTCTCAATTTTCCTGAAATTGAGTAAAAACAAAAGAGTAAAAGAAGAATCGTTCAGAAATAACAAAGAAGAAAAAAAACGTGTGAGCTCAAAAAAAAATCATGGCCAATAAAGAATAAAAAAAAATAAAAACTTCAGCTTCCAAAAGCTGAAGCAACAGAAGACTCTTTCTTCAACGGATGTAACCATATCTTGCATTGTGGGGGCCTCCCTCCAACAAGAAAATAAAAGGAAAGAAAAGCAAACAGAAACAAAACCCAATAAAGAATAAAAAATAAAAACTTCAGCTCCAAAAGCTGAGGCAACAGAAGACTCTTTCTTCAACGGATGTAACCATATCTTGCATTGTGGGGGTCTCCCTTCAACAAGAGGAACTGTTTGCATTAAAACAAAAGGGGCAAAAGGAGATACAGGCCATCCGTGTGTGTGTGTGTGTGTGTGTGTGTGTGTGTGTGTGTGTGTGGTTGTGTGTGTGTGGTTGTGTGTGTGTGTGTGTGGTTGTGTGTGTGGTGTGTGTGACTGTATGTCTGGTCTGTCTGCTTAAAGCTCACCTTCTTTTAAGTGTTTCTCAAAGTGTGTGAGGGAATAAATGAAAACAAAATAATCTAGTGTACAGTCAGAAAATAGAAGAAGCTTGTTGGCTATATGTCAGTTGTCCCCTCCCTATGCCAAAGTTCAAGGCTAAAGTGATATAGCACTACCACCAAAGGCTGTGTTGGACTTCTTCTGGCTTGATATCCACGTGGCTTTTGAAACAGTGTCTTTTTGGTGAAGATGTTCCAGCAGACGTGTGACCAGCCTGCAGTTTCTGTCCATCATTCAGGCAGTATCGTGGCTTTTAGCTCGCAACTCATTGGTGGGTTAGTGTCCCAACTCCGATGCCCACAGGTTCTCAGTCTTTGATGATGGGGCAGGATGTGTTAATCCCAGGCATTAGCATGCGGCCCATTCCATAGACGATGGAGAGTTGAGACTGAGCGAGTTATTTCGTTGCAGCTGAATGTGAGAGTTGAGTCCTTTGATAGTCGATTTCCTTCTGAAGCTTGATCCTTTGAATGATGTTGACATTTCATTAGCATAGGAGTTGGAGATGATTTCATTCATTAAGAGCTTTCATTGAAGATGTCGTTTCTTCAGGGACAACCACCATGCCAACAGAAACTAACAATAAAATAATAAAAATGATAATGATGATAACAGTAATATTAAAAATAAAATGAAATACTGTATTCATCTGTGTGTGTGTGTGTGTGTGTTTGAGTGTGTGTTGCTCATTTTAGGGTGGACCTCAGATATCTCAAGCATGAAATCAAATGAAATAAAAAAATAAATAAAATTAAATAAAATTTAAAAAAATTTAAAAAATTAAAATTAAAAAAAATAAAAAATAATAATAATAATAATATCTGTGTTGTAATGGCACTCACTATTCTGTAGGCTTAATCATGTGTCTTTTCACTAAACTGGCCAATGAGGGGCGCTATCCTTTGAATGTGTGTGTGTGTGTGTGTGTGTGTGTGTGTGTGTGTGTGTGTGTGTGTGTGTGCGTGTGTGTGTGTGTGCGTGCGTGCGTGTGTGCGTGCGTGTCTCTCTCTCTCTGCGCGTGCGTGTGTGTGTGTGTGTGTCCGTGCACGCGTACAACACGCGTTCGCACATTCAGCTGAGAAAAAACCAAAGCGCACAGGAAACACAGCAGCCGACTTGTCCATAATGAAAGCATTAAAGTCTAACAACCAATGGGAAAATAAAAATTAAAACAAAGAGTAAAGTTCACCGAAAGCTTGCCGATTTCCTGATCCGAGTTCACATCAGACCGAGAATGTATATGCGCATTGCATATACTTATTTGTTTATTGGATTTTTTCATCATATTTAGGAACCCATTTTCTATAAATAGTACTAACTTATCCAATAATATCTCACTGATATCTTCATCAGTCTGTTTAATCCCCATTATTAGTGTTATCAGTACAGACCGGGATGTTACGGAAACTTTGGTTGCCCGTCTATTCTATTGTTAGGACCTCACAGGCTGTCCGTGAAAATGCCTGAACAAAATCAAAGCTCGGTACAGAGGTGAACTCGGTATATGGCACCGGGGTGTTTCGGAAACTTTGGTTGCCCGCCTATTCTATGGTCAAGACCTCACAGGCTGTCCGTAGACACGCCTGAACAAAATCAAAGTCCTAGATGCCTGAACAAAAATAACCGGAGCCCGAAGAATAATATAGAGAACTTATAGTATTAAAAAACAAATAACTTCAACCATTTGAGCCTCTCATTACAGTCTTTTTACTGCTTCAAAGCACAGAACAGCTGAAGGAGGAGAGAATCTCCAGAATGATGAAAATACAATACTCGACTGGTTATCCGTCTATCAACACAGAGCGAACATATATATATTCAAAGGCAGATTTACCTTGGGAGTCCGAATTGGTGTGAGGATCAACCGATGGTTCGTGTCCAGTCTCTGTTGAGAGGCAGACCACCGCGGGGCAGACTCGGAGTCCCATACCATTAAAAGCTGGCTTTGGGGTTTTAAGCGCGTCCGCTCTCCGGGTACTGGTCCGCGGTCAAAGCCCCCCAGAGCAGAAGATGGATCCTGTTAACGTGACGCCAATTGTTACGGTGAAATTTACGGTTACCTCATCTTTGACTTGAAAACACACTCTGTGGTGATAAATGATGAAGACCAAACAGGAGAGATGATGAAGTAATAAAACATGATTTAATCTAAAACTAAATAAAAAGGTACAAACGATAGACGAAGCAGTGATCTCCCTCGGCCAAGGGAGAGACGCGAAGACGGCAGGAGAAGAAGAAGAAGAAGAAGGGCCCAAATGTTCCTTTCACCCACATTTATACCCCCCTGACCTCTCCCCTTCCACAGACAACAAAGAAGAGACCGGGGGGGGGGGAAGGTCAGTCTGCCAGAGGGTCCCACCCCCGATGTTGGTTAAGAGAGATTGGGGGTTCGATCCCAGTACGTGACTATGTGTCTTGCATGGCAGTCCTGTCCCACTGGTGTGTGAGTGAGTGTGTATGTATATGTGTATGTGTATATGATGTGTGTGTGTGTGTGTGTGTGTGTGTGTATATGTATATGTGATGTCTGGGGTATTATGGGAGTATGGGCCCACTGACTTTGTAGGAAGAGGAAAAGACATCAGACAGGCGTGGAAAGTTACAAATTGGGGTATTAAGTTGAATGAGATCAAAGAGCAAATATATGAGTATACATAATTAATCAATTTTGCCACCACAATGGAAAAAGGTAAACTGACGCCGAAATGGGTAAACTATGAAATAATCAGAGATTTTAGAAAACCCATAAGTCTCAGAGAAAATATGTAAATTCCACACAAAAATATGTAAATTCCACACAAAACGTTCTCAGTCCCATCCTGGGAGTTAAACATAGTTTTGCTGTCAGGTTGAAATGTCCATTACTTCCATTTCATTTTAAATGTAAAACAGAAACTAATCCACTAATACAGATATTTACTCTGCTTCAAAGGGCTGACTCATTACTTTTCAGCAGTATTTCACCACATGTTGTAATTCATAAGGTAACATGGATGTGTGTGGCCCAGTGAGTTGTCTTTCTGTTAAGTTGGCAGTTGTATCTTTGTTGACGTGTGGCTGGATCACTGTACAAGAACATCATCACAGTCTCATGATGGTCTGAGCTAGTTAGTGGTTAGTTAAGAATTAGTCTCAATGATATAATAACCATAGGCCCATGCAAGCCAATTACCAGTTACTAGTTAATATAGATTTTCCTCAAAATCCATCTTGTCTCTTTTACTTTAGATAAGAAGTGTTGTTTACTTGCTGTCATGATCAGGACTGCTGCAATTGAAGGGTAATGCTATAAATGTAGGAGCCACATGCAGAATGTACAGTCATTCCCACCTGTTGCGAGCCACGTGGATATGCATGTTGGATGCCGTACGTGTTCGACCAGTATTCTAAAGGCCTAGAAAGGTTACGTGTACCTCGTTCAGGGAGGAATGTAGTGGGAGCGGGTAAATATGTGTGTGGCTCTTTGGCCTATCCCCACAGCTACAGTGGAGTGTCTATTTAACCATTGTGTGTGTGCGTGCATGTGTGCGCGTGCATGTGTGTGAGCGTCTAATCACACATTGGCGCACTAGATCAGAACGTTCCCGGGTGGTATTCAGGGTAACTTCTGTTAGCAATTATTAGGAAATGTGACTTGTTGTGAAAGAGAGCGCTGTGTCAATAAATCAGTAATACACTTTGGCTGAAAAGTAGCGTCACGCTCCTGGATTTCCAAAGCTCAAATACAAAGCCAAGAGGAGGTTGCAGAGGTCCAGTGTCCTCTCAGAACACTTTGTATTACAATATGCTCAAAGGTTATTATAGATTTTTGACCAAATGAAACAAAAAATAACTTACATACTGCAGCTTTAATCAGAATCAGAATCAGAAATGTTTTTCATGGCCATGTACAGTTTTAAGGACAGTACAAGGAATTTGTCTTGGTGTGGGCTGAAACCTGGCTGTTACAATAGATTTATGCTAATGCCTGAGATGGATCCCATTCCCAATGCTGTTTTGGAGGCAGATTTTATCACTGACCACCAATGTAACTGTTCCAGGAGCTCCGCCCATAATCAAAGCATATTTAGAATTTTCAGCCAAAACCTTAGGGTTTCACATTTATCGTGATTATGAACAAATAATAACTAATATCAAATATCTGCCTTGCTTATTCATCAACTGACTTCCTTCAAAATTAGTGATCAGTTTTGTGGCAAGCGTGAGAATTTAGACTATGAGGTATTTGCTATTGTTTAATATTGTCATAAGGAAAAAGTGATGGAGTCAGTAAAATCAGATACATTACCAACCATATAAATAATGGTAATGTTTATTCATCTATGTTGTTTTTATTGCATTAGTATAATGAGTTATGCTAATGCTATTTGCTCAAATGTTTTAGTTAGACAGATACTGCCAGTAGCACCCAGCCAGTTTGAGTTTGAAAGCCCCGGTCAAGGTAAACCTACATCCAGGCAAGCAGGAAACAAGGCCTGAGTTTAATTTGATAGTGATGACTACAGTGTTTATAGAAAAGCTGTCACCCAATAGCTGAGAAAACTGTTTAAAGTGGACCCTGTAGACAAGGAAGGTCCTTGTAGGTATAAAAATGGTTTGTTAACACCTGCTCATGGTCCCCTGAGGTTACATATGAGTCATTTCATGTCATTTATTCAACAAATAGCCCACACACTTTGCACTCAATCAATTCTGAAATTGATAGCAATTGTTCCATAATTATTCAATGGGCACACTGTACATTTTTGGTTTGATCAGATGAATAATTTCTGAGATATGGACAATTTAGTGAGGGGGATATGTGTCGATTTTTATGCTTCCTTATTTTTCCTCCATTTTCAGCTTCCAATATTTTAGGAACTACATGATATAGGAAACATAAATTTGATACAGTAATACCAAATGATTATAAGACAGAGCTAGCAAGCTACAATGGCCTCATGTAAAGGATTTTTAATATTTGCGAGTAATACAACAGCCTCAAAGTTGAGTCGCATAAGAAAAATTGTCAGAGTAACCTTTATACTATAAATTAAAACAGAAATCAGATTTTTTTTTTTTACATCCCCACATGCAGTTATGGGCCAATTCGGATTTCAAAAGACTGTCACTCAAATGAGCTGAAGTGTATGGAAAGTTGTTTACTGAAGGCCTAATTTTTTTTTTCCAATTTTGAGGTGCTGGCATGTCCACGAGAAAGGATGTACAGATATTTTTGTATATTCTGAGAGAGTAGGTGAGTTACATCTATTACTACACCAAATTTCATTTTTCTGTGTGATGTCGTTACTGAGATATTGGAATTGGATATAGGACGCACGACAATCAACACATACCCCCCTCACTAAATTGGCCATATCGAAAAAAAAAAAATATGATCAAATTAAAAATGTACAGTGAGCCTATTTAATAATAAAGGAACAATTGGTGAAAATTTCTGAGCTTTTTGAGACCAAAGTTTGTGGGATGTCCTGAAAATGTGTTGAAATGACATGGAATGACCCATAGTTATTGCTTTTTTTTGCAATCTTTCTCGTCAGGTATACAGAGGAGTTTGTGGTAGGACAGCCTTACAGTAATCAGCTTTTTGCTTTTGAACCCACCTACATTTGTCTAATACTGTGTGTGTGCGTGTGTGTTTGTGGTTTGTCTGCAGACAGCCGTTTCCAGCTGGTGATCGAGTGACTTTCAATGGGAAAGAGTGCATCTGCCAGAAGTGTACCGACCCGCTCCCCGCCAACAGCCCTGCACCCATACAGGCTGTCCACAGTCAGTGTCTTCATCCATCTCATACACACATTATTCAATCACCACTATATTAGTGTTTACTTCTGTCTCTAAAAAAAAAATATCCTTACACTAGTGTGTGTGTGCGTGTGCGCAGACTGCTGTGGCTGTGGGAAGGAGTTTAAGAATGAACAGTCTCTTGTCGCTCTGGAGAAACACTGGCACCTTGGCTGCTTCAAGTGTAAAGTCTGCAACAAGGTGCTCAATGCCGAGTACATCAGCAAGTAAGTCACTCCGCCTCCGCTTTTCTCCTTTCACACAATGGAAACTGACCTTTCATTATTCCCCTTTACTACTGGGCTTTGGTTCAGTGCTTTGACACTTAGGGAATTGAGTGTTGCTGCATCAAATAAAGGACTTGCTCTTTACATGGATGTTCTGTTGCTATTGGTATTCAGTTATCAGTAAATGTTTATTATGCTATCAGTTAATCCAGTGTTTCTCAGATGAAAGTGTCTATTTGTACGGTTGCCGTACGGACAACCCCCGGTGCTAAGTACACGTACGTAGCGTCTTAGGGTTAGGGTTAGAATTATGAAACAAAACTGACCAATGAGGGGCACTGCGTACGGATAGAATGTCGGTATATTGATACGGCAACCGTACGGATAGCAACTGCCTTCTCAAATGGGGGTACGTGATGGCACTACAGGGGGTACTATGGAGAGTGAGAGAGGAAAATGAACAAATGAAAGCAATTAGGGCTTGTACTACGAAGCTAGATAATTATACCCTGGATTTATCTCCGTTAGCAGGCTTTACCTAGACAGAAGCTGTCCTACGAATCTCGATGATGATGTCAGAGGAGGAGATCACAGTGTCAGACCAATCACAAACACAGAGAAACTGTGTAGAGCAACTTACTTAATTCTTTAGAAATATGAAAAATTTAAATTCATAATTCAGACCAATAACAACACTGTTGCTGCAGTAAAAGCAGCAAAGAATGAAAGCAGGAATTGATGAGTGTTGATGCTTAAATTAGTGAAATTATAAATGGAGAATAAACAGACACTCTGATCAGTTTCAGTTTCACTTTTACCTTTTCTATGGCTCTGATGCTGCGTTCATACAGCTCAGCCTACATTATAAGGTGGACAATATTTATATTGTATATTACTTTAGTACTCGCTCAGATCCTAGCCCGAAGAAAAACCTGGTCCTGACCAGGTTAGTCGTTCAGCCTAAGCTACCGTGGTGATTTAGCCCCAGAAGATGTTAGCGAGCTTCGTAGGACAACACACACCGATTAAATCCCGAAAGGTAGCGCGATAAGAGGAAATCTGGCTTCGTAGTCTAGGCCATAAAAATATGGGGTTTTAAAATGTTTATTTTTAGTTAAAAGTGATAATTGTACTAAATATTACCAGCAACTCACAAAACAACAACAAAAACACAAAATAAGATAAAAATATACTAAATTGTGAAAAGAACAAACAACAACAAAATACACAAAAGGCACTAAAAATACTATTACTAGCAACACACAAAATGACAACAAAGACACACTGAATGACAGAAAAACACAAAACAACATAAGAAACAACCAAACAACACCAAAAACAGAGAGAATAATTTAAATGATACCAACAACACACATAAATGACAACAAAAACACACAAAATAAGAGAATAATACACAACAAAATACAAAAAATGACACAAAAACAGACAAAATCATGATAGAAATGATCTTGATTAGAACATGAGCTGAATTTACGAGGTCAGTCTTTGTCCCACATCAGGAGGGAAATGACCGGAAATGATAGAAACTGTATAATTAAATCTATTCAGGAGGCACTATTTACAGTTTTATCCCAAATTAGATTTTTTAAAATGTGTATTAACACAAAGGGGGTACCTGGATTAATAAATAAGAGAAAGGGGGTACTTGAGCCAAAAAGTTTGAGAAACACTGAGTTAATCTATCGAGCCCTAGTGTCTCCTACTTTTGTGACATTTGTCTCCCCCTTCTGACCATGCGAGTCATCACAAAAACAAACTCTAATCCTCTTTAAAATAGCAAACGTCATAACTCAGTGTAATGTTTCTGCTTCGTGAGGCTCAGGCTACAGTCAGTGGGCTCCATTAAGCATTTGTGTGCTATGAGGTTACACACTTTTGCTGCATTCCAATGGCTAATCTGGTTTTACTGCCAAACCAGAAATATTATATATCCTATGCAGCTCTAGATGATGAATCTTTGTCTTGTTTCTACTATAAATCACAAGTAATTAAGTTCATTATAGTTCTAAATTAGGACCAGTAGGAAACTTCAGAGATGTTTCAACACCTCTAAGCAAAAACTAACAAGAAGTGCAATTATTTGTATGAAATCACCTCTATTCTGCACAGTAACCTATAGAAATATAGCAAGAATAGTTGCAATGGTTCTCAAACTGTGGTGTGATGTTATGACATTGGGCGCGCAAGAATGCCCCATCCCAACCCCCACAGAATTTAGCATTTATTTCTCAAAACAACAACATTTGGCTCCAAAACTAAGCCCATTTATTGCAATTTAACCATGCAGTGTTAATAAGTGACATTGCCAACAATGAAATAACAATACAGTTAAGTCAACTAACACATAATATATCATTTCTAGGGTGAGCCTATTTGCTATGATAACCTAGAAACCTGTGTGTGTATGTGTTGGAATTAAGTTTTTAGCAGCTGAGAAAATTATTTAATCTCAGGCTTAATAAAGTATTTATATTCTATATCAAAATATTGTGCTGGTGACATCATTAGAATTGTCACAGTGATGATCAGAGACAGTGTTTAAAATCCACAACACTTCAGAGCACAGGCACTGAGACGTACCACAATATTTAATGCTACAATTTCTCAATATTTAATGCCCTTTTTCTCAAATGCAAAGCTTTTAAGGCCTTAAATTTGGCTTCATCAAATGTAATACCTTACCTTTTTAAGGATTTAAAGACCGTCTACCCTGGTTTGTGTGTACACACATGCCGTGCGTGCTTCTGAACACACCGCTTACGTCTCCTCCACTGGCGGACACCGCTGGTACGAGGCTCAGCTGCTACACAGGCAACTGGGTGTAGCTGCTCGAGTTGCCGTATCTACCGGACTATAACTGTTTGATTTACCTAAATCTAAGATTGCCTGGCGGTGGTATACTATTTTAGAGTAATTACACTGCAGGTTCACTGAGAAATTATTAGAACTGACTGAGTAATCTGCTGTTTTATATCCGATGCCGTTTGATTTTTGTTGCTGCAGCCGACAGGCGCGCAGCCAAATACACATGCATATGTCAATATATCGAGGCCGGAAAACTTTTGGGTTTATTTTAATTTATCGTCCGGTGAATTTATTTATTTATTGATTGAGGAATTTTTGTAATTGAGTTAATCGAGTAACTCGATGAATCGTTTCAGTCCTACATCAAGCAGCTTTGGACTACGGCGTCTTTTCTTTGTGGTCATACCTGCCCGTCATTGCCCGATCTCGTCAGATCTCGGAAGCTAAGATCTAAGCTATTTCCAGATGGAGCAGATGATGCAATTGTTTGTCGAAGCGTATAAACACATCGGAAAATCTGTGTTCATGACGCTCGTTTTTTGACAGAATCCCTCGTGCAACTCAAAGACACAGCAGAACACATTTTTTGTGCATGGACATGTTCAGAAATGCTACGTATATGAGCCGTATGTTTCTCAGTAAGTCATGTTTGCTATCCTCTGTGGTGCTCCACATGCTATCAAGAAGATTGTGAGGCGTTCACTTCCGCTTTAGCCTAAAAACAACGAGCCATAACTTATTTTTCAAGCCCCACTGATAACAAATATTTGTTAAAGATTGTACCGGCACTTCATGTTTATGATGACGATTAGCTGAACAAAGCTGACAAAGCTTTAACGCGTTTTTTGTCTACTCTTATTTGTTACAAAATTAGCTTCACAAATTCACGTAAAGTGCTTCAACTGAAACTATTAATGTAGAAAATGTAAGCACATGTTTGAAAATGTGGCCCGTTTGCATTTTAACGTCATGTCTACAATCGCGCAACTAGCTAATGGTGGTAACTGCTTGCATTGTTTTAGCCACCATGTTCACCCATTCATAGTTTAGCTTGCTCTTAAAAATCATGGGTTCTTTATTTCTCACAGGGATGGGATCCCGTACTGTGAGATGGACTACCACGCCATGTTCGGCATCCAGTGTGAAAGCTGCAAGAAGTACATCACAGGAAAAGTCCTGGAGGTAAACATCAGGCTACTTTTACACAAGCTTCTAATGATAGCTTTCACACGTAGCATATTGTTCTTATCCCTCTGTATGGGCCGTCAATTGTGAAGTTACCCATGCTAAAATAAACAGCAGCTTTTTGCAACATTAGCAAAGGAAAAAAAACATTACTTTTGACCAGATTTACAGCAATATTTGTGATATTTACTTTTCTTGTAAAAATATAATGTCAATCTTAAATGATAAATGATAAATGTTAAATATAAATATTAAATCTAAACAAAATCTAAATTTAAAATGTTAAATAGAAATGTCACAGGTGAAACTAAATATTTAGCTAATATGCAAACATATTTATATTTGAGATTTAGATTTAGCATTTAACATTTACTGTAGATATAGATTTAACATTTAGATTTAACATTTAGATTTAAATGTAACACTAGGTTTAGATTTAACATTTAGATTTAGGTTTAACATTTAGATTTAACGTTGACACTATATAAGTGAATATCACAAATTTCACAAATATTGCTGTAAATCTGGTCAAAAGTAACATTAAAAAAAAAATCACATACATTTCTTAAACGTAGTTTGTTGTTAAATATTGCAAAAAGTTGTTGTTTTTTAAGCTTGTGCAACTTTACAGTCGGCGCCCCGTACCCCTATGTCTACTTTTTTTGAATAAAAAAGTAGAATTGTTGCAAATCTGTAATGACAGATGCTTTAGAAGATAAAGACAAACTTAAATAAATGACCGAGTCATAAAGGGCTTTTACTTCGTTACAAACTCCTGTGTGTGAAACCTATAATCCCTTTAAAGTGACTTAATATATGGTCATTCTCTCTGTCAGAAAGGGTTCAAACTCAGGTGGATGTAACTGCTAAACTTTGACAACAAAACAAAAGGAAATTTAGCATCTGCTAAAGTTCAATGGGAGCTAACACAAGTAGCTTTTAAAATCAGTGAGAGGATGGTGGAGCAGTGGTTAACACGCCTGTGTTTGACTCCCAGAGTGAAAACCTGGGACCTTTCTGTGTGCTGTTTGCATGTTCTCCCTGTTCTTGTATAGAACAACTGAATAGGATAGGATACCTGTTGTCTTGTAAACTATATTATGTTCTCAAATCTAAATCTAAATGTTAAATCTAAATATAAAAGTTAAATATAAATATATATGTTAAATATAATTAGAAATGTTAAATATAAATATAAAAGTTAAATATAAATATATATGTTAAATATAAATATAAATGTTAAATATAAATGTTTTATTTTGGTACTTACGGTGAATTTGCATGCTAATTCAATGGCCTCTGTAAGACTAACCTCTAGTGGTAAGTAAATGTATTACATACCAAGATGCTTGTGGATAGCTAAGCTACTAGCATGGCTATGGACAGCAGCAATGTAGAGCACCTTCATACAGCCTCAGACAGAGAAACAATAAAAAAAATATGAAATTCAGCCAAAAATTGCAGAGTTGTGTTCATCCTCTCAACCTCACCCTTCTCATTAAAGTTGTCGCGAGTTGTATTTCACAGTTTCAGGGTGATGAATGAATACGTTGTATTACTGCTATATGTTCAAACAACAAATGTTGGGTAGATTTCGTTTTCCAAAACAAAGAGATTGGTTTCTCACCGAAAATGCCAGTAGGATAATTAATGAAATACAGCTAACAAGTCATAATTCTGAATAAGATGTTTTATTGAGTGCTTACAGATTATTATTATTATTATATATTATTCCATAACAGGATAGGTAAAATTCACAGACAAATTTCACTGTAGAGCTACATTATATACTACGTTACGTAGTGATGTTTTTAAGTGTACAGGAGTAGGGGGTACATGGCTGAAGGGGTACAGGACTGTGAAAAGTTTGGGAATCACTTTATTAGTTGTTTACTGAAATGGACTCGGCTTGTTTTGGTGTCTTCAAAGAAAGATTTGAACCTGTGAATGTTTGCTGTAATCCAGGGCTGTCCTGTTTGTGGTCCGCGGGCCAAAGTTGACCCGCAGGCAATTCGTTTTGGCCCGCTGTCCATATTTGAAATTGTTATTTTTATTTTTTGATATTTTTTAAAATACTAAAAATATTGTGATACAGGACATTGATTTATAAGATGACAATCTAAAGCTGATATCCAGTTACATAATTGTTCTCGAGTTTTAAAGGATTGTTCGAGGCAGGGAAAATGTAGTGTTTTGATCGTGTAGGCAGTGGTGTAAGCACCGTGGTGTCCCATTTTGTTGAATTTATATTCCACTAAATGTCTTTGAAGACATTTTAGATGTTTCATTAATTTTATGCCATGAAACACAATAAAGAAAAGTGTTCTTCGGTTTCAAAACTACTTTAAGTGTTTATTTTGCACGGTTATGTTATTGGCATATTTCATTTCATGCACGGCAACATGAAAGTTTAGTTTTGGCCCGCGGCATTTCACAGCAATTAGTTTTTGGCCCTTCAATGGAAAGAATGTGGGCACCACTGCTGTAATTGTTTGTGTGACTATCACTAATATCTGTGACACACCTAATTGTGAGGTGAATTAGTTGATGATTGTATACTGTATGCATTGTGTGTCTCAGTGTAAAACTGGCGTGTGTGTTGAGGGAGTTTAGTGTCTGAAAGTTGCAAACCACTTATTATTCCAATGTTTTAGATGATCAAAGGTTAAGGAGGTGTGTTTGAAGTGGTTTAGTAAATGATATGGTGGCTTTAAAGCTTTGAACCCTCTTGTAACGGGTCACGACATTTATTCCAACCACGTTACAAACCCACGTCAACCCTGGCTGAAGCTCCTGCTACTTCTCTAAAGTTGATATCTCCACTCTGCATTACTCTTACTTTATGATACTTTTTCCCACCCTACGAGCTCAGATTCAGACAAAGGAAGGATTTGATTGCAGTACTTTCTCCTTTCCGGCGCTCTCATACTTTCCGTGTTTGAATTTGAATCCTGTTCCGGTCTTTTATCTCTGAGCCTCAGTGTTCCTAAATCAACTTCCTCTTTTCTCTCAATCTTTGCCGTTTTATCTGCGTTAGCTCAGTCCACGTTCATTCTTCTGTCACAGTGTTCACACCCTTTTGACATGGTGAACTGTAGCTTTTCCTTCAATGGTATGTGAACATGAAACGTGTTTTTGTCTGGTTGCCTCCACTCTGCGCACTGATGTAAAAGTGAAGGACTATTTGTTCTGGTTATTATGATTCTTCAGTCTAGCTCTAGCTACTCCTGCCATTTTCAACCAATTTCAACAAGTTTGGTCTCAAACTGTTCAAATAATTTCTGGCCTTTATGCTATGTATCCGCTTTTTTCTAACTGTTAAACCTTTTAAACTATTTAACTTTTTTAACTTCTCATTTTCACATTCATTTTCCCTTCCACTCTGTAGAATTCTGACTTCATCACTGTTGAACTTCAGCTGTTAAGCCATCCTTCAACTGATTTCAAACATTCAACTTTAACATGTTCAACTGTCTGTTCACTTTCAGCTAAGACAGCTTTGGAACCTTTTCAACCGATTTCAACTTTTTTCAACTTTTTTTTTTTACTTTTTCAACTAATTTCTGCTCTTTTCAACCTTTTTCAACCAAATTGCTAATATTAAGCTATTGCTAGGTTATTGCTATTGCTAGGTGAATGCTAATTCCAATGCTAGGCTAATGCTAACATTAAGGCTAATGCTAACATTAAGGCTAATGCTAACATTAAGGCTAATGCTAACATTAAGGCTAATGCTAACATTAAGGCTAATGCTATTGCTAGGTTATTGCTAACACTATAGCTAATTCTAACACTTGGCTAGTGCTATTGTTAGGCTATTGCTAACGCTAGGTAATTGATAATGCTAGGCTATTGCTAATGCTAGACTAATACTAACGCTAGGCCAATGCTAAGCTAATGCAGTGTGACGTGGGCCAGCACCTGCATCCTCACTTGCATTTTCTTCAGGAAATGCAAATATTCTAGTTGGGTTTGAATTGACTCCATAAATGGGGAATGAGGGATTTGGGTTGAGAGAAGTGTTCTGTCCTGTCATATGCTATGAAATAAGCTTTACTTTAAAACCTAAGTGGAGATGTTTAAATGCAAAAATAAGTATCTATAAAAGATTTATAACTAATGGTAAAGCTCCCAGATGTGGAGATGACATCAGCTAAGCCCCTTAACTTCAGATATTAAAGTTCAGCTGTGCAGACTTATGTGGAAAAAAGAGAAATGAACAGGAACTATAAACTGTTTCCAAATAGGTTTCATTATAAAAGTTTTCTTTTTGATTATTTTCTGTTTTATTAAAAACTGATTTTTGAAATTCTATAAGTGAAGTAAAATTAAGATTATGTTGCATATAATATGCTTCTTGGTTCTTTTCTCAATTTTATTCTTAAGTGCGAGCAATGGTGCTCTTTTTTTTTTTTTTTAACTCAATAGCTCCTTTCCTTGTTTTATGACTGAAGCACTGTCTGCTGCACAGTGGCTTGTTAATGAAAAGGGATCAGAGACATTTTTAGCCACATTTATTCAACATAATTCATATTTGTGAGTGGAAGGTGAGTGTGAGTAACCATTTTCAATGTGG
This sequence comes from Gouania willdenowi, assembly GCF_900634775.1. Classification (NCBI taxonomy): domain Eukaryota; kingdom Metazoa; phylum Chordata; class Actinopteri; order Blenniiformes; family Gobiesocidae; genus Gouania; species Gouania willdenowi. Next base: position 24,552,243 of record NC_041061.1, on the reverse strand, counting down.
CGATCTTTTAGTTTCACTTTTGTTCCTTGTAGCCTGGTAGCCTCTTTTCCTTTGATTTACATTTAAACCTTGTGATTTTTGAGATTATATCAGCGGAAAGTGTTAGAAATGTGCTTTTAGTCAAAAATGTGTAGTTTTTTCACCACGCCAGACGTCACTAACCTTCCCAGCCGTCAGATTATTATGTCACCTAGTGGAAGTGCATCTAATTGTCAAAACAAACTTGATGGCCTTTTCCCACCTCCTCTCCTAACGCCTTTCCTTAACCCTGTGACATCATCCACGGAGTGATGGAAAAGTGGATAGGAAAGGAGATAGGAGGGACTATTCGAACGCAGCCACAGACTAGAGTTAACACATGAAACTCGAAGTGAAAACAGAATAAACAAAGACTCAGAAAAATAAAAAAATGACTACAAGGGCTAAACACAACTAAAACCAAATTAAACAGATAATTAACCATTGTCTGTTTTGCATGATTTTGGGAAGTTTAAAAGCCACTAATGACATCTGAGGGGTATTCCAGAAAGAAGGTTCAACAGACCCTGAGTATCCGGGTCTGTTACAGCTGGTATGAAGTGGGTCAATCAACTCTGAGTATGTAAACCTTGGGTTAGTTACGTGCACGAGCGCGATAAAAAGACGTCATAAGTAGAGCAAAGATAACACAAACTACCATGGCAACGAGCTGGAAGAGAGTGATTCATTCACCTCGATGGGTGGAATAAGCAGGTGTTTGTGAAATATGAGCCTGTTATAAATGTGCGTTCACACCCAACGCCAAGCGTCTGTGAAGATTTTTTTGAACATTGTTGCGCATTTTGATCACTTCATCGCTTCAGTGACGAGTGGGGAATAATATGAATAGTGTGTGCGGAGCCGTGGGCAGCACTGAGAGGGCACAGTAAGTTAAAGAATTGTACAGCCCTCCCCCTGCAGTGAAAGGGCTGAAGCCTATAGGCTCTAGAGACAGTAACGGCCACTTGAGGTTGCGTCATTTACATGGATTTTGAATGTAATGTAGTCGCCAGAGTCGTCTGGACTCGTCCTTTCCTGTTGCGCCACCGCTATCACACACTCTTTGTAACATGTACAGTATCTATCTAATTATAACATCAATATTGCTCTTCAAACTAATGCAAATGCCGAGCCTTAAATGTGTATTTCTTTAAATTTACATTTTCCCCATTACATTTGCCACAGGTTTGTATCTAGGAAACTTTACTATAGCCGTCAGTAGGCGTTTTAATGCAGATCAACCTGCATTCAAACATTAAACCTAGAAAGCCAGGGTTTCTTAGACAAAACCTGCCAGTGAGGAGGTTCAGTTCACGGAGAATGTTACCATGGTGACAGACTCAGAGTAGAACTCACCTCGCTTTCAGGGATGGGATACTCTGAGTTTCCCTCTTTTGAACCGGAACACACTCAGAGTTTGAACATAACCTGCCTTCTGGAAAAGGGTCAACTCTGTAATGGAATTGGGGAAATTTTAAATGGGAAAATCAGAACCTCTACTCCAGAAATGGGCAACGTAATACACAAAGTACACAAAAAATTCAGACAGACACAACAACCATTTAAACAAACAAAATGACTACAAAGACACACAACACAACAATACATTACAGAAGAGCTCCAATGAAACACAAACTGTTTCAGGAAAAGACAGAAAACGACAACAAAAATACAGAAAATGACAGAAAAATATGCAAAACATCAAAACCACAGACAAAGACAAAACCCTTTTTCCCTCGTATTAATGCTCTGATTGGTCATTATTCTAAATGCTGACATGAATGTTGATCCTATGACCCTCGGATCAGAAACAATCAGATGTTTGTGCAGCACAATTGTTGAACAGGATAGATGTGTATAACATGGAAAGCATATAATCATGGTTAGATGACAGTGTACAGGCGCCCATTGTTCCCTTTTCAAAATACATCCGTACCTCAGTAGGATTGCATGTGGACAAACATTTTTGAAGATTAACGTAAAGTTAAAGAGTTTGAACCTCTGCCTTTCTTTCAATCAGGCTGGAGAGAAGCACTACCACCCCACATGTGCCCGCTGTGCCCGCTGTGAGCAGATGTTTGCAGAGGGAGAGGAAATGTATCTGCAAGGTGAGATAAGCTTGTACAAATTCTATTGAAGCTTCATCTTTTCCTGCTAAACCGAATGAGATTTTAAGACTATTGAAACATTTTCACATCCTTAACCAACTCACGGACTGAAATGGAGTTCCTCTGGTGCTCTCATTTTCTTAGAAAGACTTTATAGTCCTTTCATTCAACTGTTGCCAACAAGTTATGTTTTTGCATAAGAATTTGAAAGGACAGATGTGATCATTTCTGCCTTTGTATCTTCAGGATCTTCTATCTGGCATCCTCCGTGTAGACAAGCTGCCAAACTGGAGGAGAAGAGTAAGGTGGGTGTAACGATGTGTTCGTACTACTCACAGTGAGTTCTAAGAACACAAATTGTTTAGTACAGTGGTTCTCAAACTTTTTTGGGCTCAAGTTCCCCCTTTCTCTCATTTCTGAATCTCCCCCTTTGTCTGACAACGACATTTTGCTTAGAAAACTATCTAAAAACACTTGTAGAGCATGATGGTGGAATGAACGAGTGATAACAAACATTGTGAAGCATCTCATTTTGTAAATGAGTGAAAAGAAACAGTTTTTAGTGCAGTGGTTCACAACCTTTTTTGGATCGTGACCCCATTTTGATATCAAGAATTTCAGACATTAAAGGACATTTTTTTTCTCAAATTAGTTTTTGATCATGATTGAGCTCAGATACTGATTTATTTTTACTGCATTTTAGTTGAACTAGATTTATATTTCACGAAGTGAAAGTAAAGAAATACAGTTGTTTAAGATTGTGTTGTTTTAATTTTAAAAAAGAATAATCATTAAAAAAATCTATTTTAATTTTTCAGAAATGTCAGGCAACCCCACATGGGGTCCTGACCCCAAGGTTGAAAAACACTGATTTAATGGCTACTGGATAGATTTATTTCTATAATTTTTATCGTTTCCGGTCATACCATGCCTGAAACTATATTTGTTAATTTTCTCTCTCTCTCTCTCTCTCTCTCAAGTACCCCCTGTAGTGCCATTGCGTACCCCTAGGGGTACACGTACCCCCATTTGAAAAACACTGGTTTTGTAGATTTTGAGTTCCTTAAATTTTGTTTATGACCCGTACAGTTTGGCATCCCTAGAATTTTTTGCTTATTTTTAAACTGAGGAGTTGAAAAGCTTAATTTCTGTGTTTTCTTGGATGTGGCAGGTTTGGATTTGTATGGAATAAGTGTAAATTGTACTGGAGTTGAACTCTGTTTCAAATAACTTCTGTTTCAAAATAACTTAATAAACATTGGGCCATGGCCCGGTGGTAAAAAGGTTCGTTACCCAAACAATCTTCCCAGCTCTTTTCCATTCTCCATTTTTCATTCTTTTCCCTTCATCCTTACACCTCTCCTCCCAGAAGCAGGTGCGGATACAGCTCAGTGGTGTCCCTGAGCAGCAGGTGGGTCTCCTGTACTACCTCCCTATTGGTTTGGTCCTCCCGACCCCATATTTCAGCTGCATGGGTTGGTGGTAGCTGTTTGACGCCACGCTGTGGTTTTGTGTAAAGACGCAGTCACACCGATTGGCTGCTTTGCATTCAAAACAAGCTTCTGATGATCAGTCCCAGCTGTTGATGCTGCTGCTGTCTGTGCAATGTGCATGCACTGACCATGACATGACTCGTTGTAACCTTTATTTCAGCAGTGACAGTTGGTATAACATTATGGCATTATCAGAATATTGAATAGTTTTAATGATATTCATCTCATTAACAGTCACTGGATTGGGTGTTTCCTGTGTACAGTATGTACTGTTTACACATAAAGGGATTGGTGTGTGTTCATTTGTTGCATGTGTTAACAAACAAAAAAACGTTGTTTTGGGCAAGAGCCTCGTAACTCAAAAAAAATCTCATCCCGTGAGACTTTGGACGCTAAGAACCTCCTTATAGCGCTCCTTATTCCTTTGTTGTTTCACGTCTAATGTATAGCGGTATGAAATGTCCCGGTCTCCTCTTCTGTTTACGTACCGCGTCATGTTTTCTCAGAGAGCAGTGGTCACGTGACCGTATACGTCACATTCTGAGTGTTTCCACTGCGCTTTTGCGACACATTTCAATATCGGAACATCTGAAATACCTCCTCATGAAAGCGTCAAAACTTTTTAGCGCTATTTGACTTTTGAATTTCAGGTGTTTCCCTTACGGGTTTTTATTGCGCTATTTAGATTTTGCAGATTTCTAAAGGTAATGGAAATGCAGCGAATGTTATAGACATTATAAAAAGAGAAGGAAAATGATACTTTTATGCATTTCATTTTTCCACAAGCTTCAAGCTAATTTTTTAAACTTTAAACCTAAATTCTGACATACAATCAGATGTGTAAAGAGTACTTATATATCCTACTTAAGTGGGAGTACTGTTACTTGATTGAAATTGTACTCAAGTACAAGTAAAAAGTAGCTCAATTAAATAGTACTCAAGGTAATTTTTGGTAATAAATCTTGCAACAGTTCCTTTGCATACAGTAAACATCTCATGTAAATAACCTTAAAGAGAAAAAATCTTGCACAATTGGAACTTCACTTATTTTCCACAAAGGCATCTATACAATAATTTTTTTTTTACATAAAATAACATCAATGAATTCAATTTAAAATTAAAATTAAAATGAGGCTCTAAGTATTGCTAAAGTTATGAACTCTAAAATTCAAAAAACTACAAGTACCCATAAAAGCAACTCAGTTACAATAACGTGAGTACTTGTAATCAGCTACTTTCACCTTTGCATACAATAGATAAAAAAATGAGACATGTTGGTGGGACGATGTATAGTGCAACAAGATATCGCATTTTAAAACGTCACAATATGTATCGTCGAGTGGTATCACAAGTTAGTTTTTATTAAAAAGGTAATTCCCAGAGTAATTAAGTAAATATGTTTTGCAAGCCATTATCGTATTATGAACTCTGTGTATCCCCGTTGTAAATACATCTTCAGGCATAATTGTTAAAATTGTAAACTGGCAGATTAAACCAAATGCATTGATGAAGTAAATTAATCACACATGACACAGCTGAGAAACAGTAAAAAAAAACAGAATCAGTAGATGTAATGAACAGATTCAGCATATATTTTATTCTACTTTATTTCTTATGTGTTCCAGGTGACTCGGACTTCCTCTGAGAGCATCACCTCCGTCCCAGCATCCAGTGCCTCCGGTTCCCCTAGCAGAGTCATCTACGTAAGCCTGCAACTCCTCCATTTACCACCATGGGGCAGCATGTGCATAGAGTGAAACTGGGTGCTTTCTGACTCTTGTAGGCCAAACTCGGAGAGGAGACGCTGGACTACAAGGACCTGGCGGCCCTTCCAAAGACCAAGGCCATCTATAACATCGACAGGCCCGACATGTTGTCCTACTCTCCTTATGTCAGCTACCCATCTGAGGAGAGACACTACACAGAGGTCCATACGTCCACTCATCTGTTTATCCTTATCTCTGCACCTCTATAGACTAGGGGTGTGCATTGCCAGGAATCTGACGTGACAATACAATTCACGATTTGCATGTCACGATACGATATATCCCGATATATCTCAATACTAAGCAACACGATATGCATTAAGATATATCTCGATATCAGTAATTACACATTTTTTTACTTGTAAGAACAAGTAAGTGGTAACTAACTATACTATTCAAGTACCAATATCAAAAACAAGTCATGTTTTACGATTACTTTAGAATCGTTTCTGTTAAGTTCTTTATTTTAAAGTAACCACATACATCTATAAAAGTGTCCAATATGTTTTATAAAAATAAAGTGCAATCAACTTCCAAACTAAAATGCATTGAGGAGTGAGGTGGTTTAACAGGTTGCTATGCAATTAAATGGCTTTTTTGTTAAAAAAAAAAACATGATTTAAAAAATCGATTTGGACATTTTTTGGATAATTGCGCGGCCAAATATTGCGATATATCACGAAAATCGATTTGTCCTTACGACGCGCTTCCCTATAGACATACATACACAGTTACAGAGGGTTGCTTTTTATGTGAATTCCTTTATCTCATTCACATACCAAGTAGGGATTTTATAATTTTTTTCAAATTCTTCCGAGGAGAGTGGAAGCTGTTAGAGCTGCAAAAGGGGGACAAACTTCATATCAAAATATTTGGACTTCCTGTTGGTGAAACTGTTATGTGTCCGAATACTTTTGTTCATACACTGTAAGTTGTCCACTCTGTCACAGTCAGTCAAATTATTTGATGTTGTTCTTGTCTCTGTTAAGGAAGGACTTTGCATATACATTGCTGCAGCACAAATGCAAAGCACATAACTTTAAACTAAAAATGAACTAGTTTGTATGAAAATATTGTGTATAGTATACTGTTTTTGAATCCATCATAAAATTCTTAAATTCTTCCTACTCCTTACAAAGCTACCCTGAAGCAAAAATATATTTATTTAAAAAGATTCAATAATTCTTTAGGCTTTGGTTCCTTTTGCCAAACCCAAAGCTGTTTTCCTTTTCTAAAGCTGCCGGGGACGATTCTTATTTTAATGACAAAGTGCAAGCCTCATAGATCAATACATTTAATTTAATTATTCGCAAAACTGGAGAATTTACTCACAGACAAATGAAATAAAAATCCCTTACGTTATCACGCCAAATATACGATAGGAGGTTAGACTGTGGTGTTACAAGTTACATTTCTAATATTTAAAGGGATCCTCCATTTTTTTTACAAGTTTGGCCTAAAATCTTTGAAATGTACTTATTAGAAGGTAACAGACTAACGAAACACATTAATTTAATTGCCTTTTAAAAATTACACTACTTTACAGTTTTAGAGCCTGTGTTCCGCCATCTTGAAATCGCGCGATTGATGATGTCACACGGCCCCACTGCCTGTAAACATCCCATTGTTTTTTGTTTGGAGTGAAACATTCAGCCTCCTTTTTAGATCATTTAGCAGCTTTTTCAGTCAAAATGACAACTTGTGCTGCTTTCGGTTGCTCTAAATAATCTTTTGTTTAACGAAATAGGATAAAAACAGTTGTGGGGTGACAGTTCCATCTCTTAAAGAAGTTTTTTCACTTCATTCTTTCTGGTGTTTCTTCACCAGACAAGGAAGACTGTGATTCGCTTGACACCATTTTTGTTCTGGTTTGTTCATGGTGTTCCCTGTGTGACATGACGTCATTGCGTAAGACATTACATTTTGGGCCTATTTGGGTGTTTCCGGTGGAACGCCACTAAATCAACATCTGCCATTATTTTTGGCACATATTTCAGTCTTTGAAAACACCAGAAATGCGTTGGGAAGTCACTTTGGGGTCACACTGTCTGAATGAAATACAGGTAGAGTTTTAAAAAGGTTAGGGATCGTCTCCCCCAGCTTGAAGTTCTCCTCTGCCACTGTATTCCCATCATTCCCTCCCTCTCACCGTGGAGTCATTCATCACCTGCCCGTTCATTCCTGTGTGATTTGATCATGGCCTCACAGCCCTGAGCGTGTAATCCGAGGCACACGTCTTCACATCTGCCTGATTCAGCTCATTCACCCAATGGCATCACTCCCTGACTCATTGAACTCATATCCATGCATATATGAGTTGGTCCTAATCATTGGCTTTCTCCCATCTTCATTTGCAGTCCCCCTTGCTGCTTTCTCCTACTCCTACTGAGGTAACGTGAGGCTCCATGTCTCACTGTGTGTGTCTCTTATCCCCTTTGTTTGTGTTTTTGTTGTGTATGTGTGTTGCTGTGCTTGAAAAGTAAATAATTTTAAAGTAAAGTAATGAAACACATCTCTTTCAGCAACTCATAGGGTGCGTCCGAATAGTCCCACCTTTCTCCTTTCCTATCCACTTTTCCTTAACCCCCGAAAGTGTTAAAGTGGCGGCCAAAATAAGGAGCGTTCTAATTCTCTAAAAGCTTTAGCCTAGTAAACACTGATGCATCCTTTAATAAAGGAGACCACATAACGCTGCCCCGCAATTTCTTGCTGCAATAACAGTTAAAGGGACCCGCTCATCCGAGCGTTCGTGGAAACTCACAATGACTGAAAACGGTTGTATGCCTACAATGTTATGTAGAGCTATATCTTGCATAAATGTAAGATATACTTATTTTGGATTAATGTTCATTTCTGAGTGGAAGGTGAGTGTGAGCAACTTTTCTCAATGACATTCTTTTAGTTTCTCTTTTGTTCCTTGTAGCCTGGTAGCCTCTTTTCCTTTGATTTACATTCAAACCTTGTGATATTTGAGATTATATCATTAGTTAGAGGCACAGGGGAAAGTGTTTTAAATATGCTTTTTAGTAGTCCATTTTCGGAAATTTGTAGTTGTATCACCATGGCAGATGTCACTAACCTTCGCTACCATTGGATTATTACGTCACCTAGTGGAAGTGTTTCTGATTGTCAAAACAACGTCATCACCTTTCCCTAACACCTTTAGAAAGTCTCCTAACATCTTTCATTAACCCCTTTAGATGACATCACGGGGTTAAGGAAAAGGAGATAGGAAATGTGATAGGAGGGACTATTCGGATGCAGCCATAGACTAATTAAGAATGTCTGTGAACTTATAGCCTGTAGTATTTATTACTCCATGAAATGGGAGTAATAAAAAGGAAAGGTGCTTCCTCAATTACATACTCTGTCTTTTCTACCAAGGCTGATGGGGAGAAGTCACCGCGTCAACGAAGACCTTCCAGTCCGAGCTCCAACAGCTCCCTGGGTGGCTACGGGCGCTACACCCCCTGTCGTTCGCCTCAGAACTGCAGCAGACCAGGTTTGACCTCCAGCCACGAGATGCATCATATGTTCACCTAAATTATTCCCTGAGCTGACAAAGTATTATCCCTCAACAACGTTACATTCTGTAATTCCTGCTGACAGTACGTGTCCTCAGTGAGCAACGAGGAAGGGGAGAAACAGACATTAGCATTTCACAGATGACTCATAGTTTAGTGTTTGGGAATAATCTCCCACAGGTGACCAAACCCCACACTGGTAATTTAATTTCATGCTCCTCCTTTGTTGATTATATTTTGCTATTCATTTATTTGCAGTGTCATCCAAACAAATAATGTGACATTGCTGTTTCCCAACTCACTGAGTCTTCAAAGGAATGGATGGATGAATTGATGGATGGATGGATGAATAACAATATAGCAATTAATACTATCACTATATCTTGTTGCACAATATATTGTCCTACCGTTAATATTTATTGTAACTGAAGGACAGACGTTCATACAATTGAATTAATTGAGCATGTAAGAATTTTGAATACAACCTGTCTCATGTGATCTGATTGGACATCCAGGACCAGAGATGAACCTTGGTGGTAAACACAGCAGCCAAGCCCATGATTCCAGATCCCTCCCTTTGCCCCCAACCCACATGAGTGGTGTTAAGTACCCCTCCACCTGGGCCAGGGACTCCCTTCCACTATACAATTCAAGTGGGGCAGAAGGTAGTGGTGGGAGTAATGGGAAGTACTCTCCTACACCAGGAGGCGGCAGTGCAGGCTTGACGTTGCACCTGAACCCCACCACCCTTGCCATGCTGCAGCAGCACCATTACATCCCCTTTTTCAGAGGTATCTGAGCACAATCAGGACCAAGACTGAAGTCGACACAGAGAATGGATTGGTTTGCTGCACTCGGTGCTGCCTTAAGGCTCAAGACAGAATAGTTTAACTAGATACAGAACACAAGATCTTGGATCAGAGGCTCACCAAATCTGACCTAGCTTGTTTAAAGAGTAACTCAATCCTGAAGTTTTGGTTGGATGACGTGCATCTAGGCTGGGAATTAAAAATAATTCCTTGATTTGGGCTCCTGGAGCAGTTTAGACATGCGCAGTCTATACTATATAATCTCCAAAGAACATCTATGCTACGCTAACCACCTACTCAATACTTACAATACCTCTCTATTCAAAATTCTCTCAATCCATCCTATCTGGTACTCACCACAGATTGCACAGTCCATAGGTGCTAATTTTTTTTGAAGGGGCGGGGCCAACAGTGGTGGTTAGTGCCATAAAAAGCCACCACAGAAGGCAGTCACTCATTTTAACAACAAATTATGCCAACTTTAAATATTTTGAATAACATTTCAAGAGTCGGACAAGAATCAATCAAAAAACACTACTTCATACGAAATACATTTGTTTTCAGGAGAAAAAAATGGTTTTGGGGTTTGGTTACTCTTTAATGAAACAATGATAATCATCGTTACTGCCCGGCAGCAATAAGCCAGTTCATTCTGTGATTGACTGAGATCTACAGTCCTATGGAATGGAGTGCTGTGAGACAACTGCTGAAATGACTTGGCATGGGTTGTGGTTAATCACCAAATTAATCTGTTGGGAGCTCTCCCTCCGGGTGTTTGGGTCTCTGAGTTCACTGAAGACCTGTGAGCTGTAATGGGAAACAGCACTTCAGTGATGGTGTGCTCTACATTTGGATCTTTTTTCACTGTTTAATCAAGTTCAAATCAACACTATTAAACTAGCGCTACACACATGCCCCTTGCACAGTGTAACCCCTACAGAGGGTCCTTCTCCTTCATCCTTTACCACCTCCCAACCCCCTCACCCCCATACACCCATCAGCATCCACACAGGACCCCCAACCTGACCCTAAACCTAGGACCGCCTTGCATCTCAGTTTACCTCCTCCAAACGGTAAAGACACCACTAGTCTTTCTCTATTCTGTGTATCCCCAGTCGAACACTTGGCAAGTTTTGTAAAGTTTTTGTGGTGGTGTTGTTTATAGAGAGCTTCATGGTACATTAGTGAGACCGTTTAGTTTTCTCATTCTGCCTGCTTTGTTTACCTGTGCTGTGGTTGATGTGCATGGTTGAACTTTATGTGGACTTGATTGTGTGATTATCTTTTTTGAAGAAGGTTAAGTGTGGTTTAATTTTTGTGGCTGCCTTCTGAAATCATTAACCAATGTCAATTATCTTGGATTTATATCTTACCACAATTATGTATCCTAACTAATGCCTTCTCGATTGACATGTTTATTACATTTTTATTGATGTTTTTCTCTATTATTTATGGTCGCGATGCACAATATTGGGTTTTTGACCAATATCTGAAATGCCGATATCTTACACGTCATTTGGCCGAGAACCAAAAATATTATGTAAAACATGTCATATTTATTCATAACAATTGTTCTTAAGCAAAACAATTAAGATACTAAGAACAGTTACTACCTACTGACCTACTTAAATTTTCTATTTGAGTGGGGGGGAAAATAATTTTTACAAGATCCAAGCATTCTATGTCAGAGCTACAGTATATATGATTAAAAAGTTGGCAAATGCAGTGATTTATTATACTTCGTGATTTTTATGTGTCTCTTACCTCCGCTGATTTACAAGCACTCCTGCAATCTGCTCCCCACACACAAGATAGCGGCACTTAGTCACACCTCTCCACGGGGGATGACGCTTCTACTTATATGATGTCTGTGGGTTGGTCAAGGAAGCAAAGCCTGTTGTATTAGTGGTTAAGTACATTGGTGGAATGGCCAATGTCTGGTACTTAAATTTATGTTCTCCAATTTTCCCTCAATGTATTGTAAAGTAGTACTACGTAACCACTACCTAAACCTTGAAGCTGACTAGAAGCGTTATCATAGGCTAAAAACAATCCACGAGGGATCCTTCAGAGCTGTAGACGTACAAAAGTGATCTGGTATGTTAGTCATTTGCCAAAGTTTTCATTTGTAAATTTATCAAGCTCATTCACGAATCCACAACACCATACAACAGTATAAAACAATGTGCAGCTCAGCACAGTTTGGTTTACGAATTCCTGAATAACAGCCTTCAATTTAATCGTAAAAGCAAAAACAGTATATCAAACAAAGGACAGATATCTAAATTTACATAATATTAATAAGTCTATATAAGGCCACTTCCATGCCAGGATAGTTCGGGACTCATCTAACCTGAATTTGGGTCGCTTGGCATTTACAATGCCCTTTTGGAATCACTTCAAATCTGATGCAGTTGCATGTGCTGCTCATTTATGGCTAATAATAAGAAGGAGCCCAGCTGGTTGATTGGCAAGTTCTTAAAACAAAAATCCACCTCCTTCCTTCTTCTTTTTCCCAACAATCTAGAAAGGATCAACAACCTTTCTACAAGCATTTGCAATATAAGTCAACACACATTGCTCCACATCTTTCAAAACAACATTTCCCAACTCTCAATAGTATTGTTTTATAGTTTTACACTGTCTCAGGTTCTTTATGTCACATTTGGTGGATTTCCTATGTTTGTTCTACCTGCAAACTATTTGCACTTGAGTTATTTTCAACCATGCCAAGAACCCCATAGAAGTGGACTAGAGTCTGGTTGCATGTTCACACCTGGCCAAATGAGACGGACTTTTCGAAAAATCAAACCCCGTTGTTAATGTATGCTAAAGTGGGCTTGTGTAAATGCCCTCTTAGTCATTAATAAAGGTGTCTGAAACTTTCAAATTAGAACATGCAAATATCTCAAATCTTGACAAGTTTGTTTAACTGAATTCATGCAAATTGAGGTGAATGAGGCCTAATTTTAGCATTCATACACATTTCTGACTAGAAATAAAAAATGAACTGATGTTTGAGTCTTTTGCAGGTGACTGACACACAGATCAGTGCCGATCTCAACTAGTCTTGAAGAAAAATCCACAGCCTAGCCAGCTAAATCAGCAACACTACACAGCCCAAACTCTTAAAATACAACAAATCAGACTGTTTACAGTAAACAACATTGTAATTTAAGAACAGCGAATGGCTAGCCCATTAAAAAGGGTCAAGAGAGTAAAAACAACTAATGATAGAGACTCTTAGCCTGAAGAAACATTATATTTGTGTACTAGAGGGAGCTCGGGGAACAAATTGCATTCCATGGCTTTGAAATAAGATGATTAAAAGGAAGAGTTAGAGAGGCAAAAACAGCATGAATTTAGCGTGAATCAGAAACAGGCGGTGGAGGGTTTTGGCTGTTTCTCTGTGACAGGGTGGAGAGGCTGAGATGGTACTTCTCTGACAGGGAGATGAAAGAGAGCAAACAGATCGGAGGAATGAAGGCAACCAAACAGACCAAGCTGTAATTTAGGTTTTGGTTGCCAGTGGTAGTGGCAGCAGAACAGTGAGGCCTAGAGGTCTCTGTTTGCATGCAACAGGCTCAGGTTTTATCGAGTAAATAAGGTAAACTGTCGGTATCAAGCCTCACTTTAAGCAGTGCTTAAGTTATTTGCTTTGGTTGTGTTTTCATTAGCATCCATGGTAAGTTCAGGAACTCATTTTTGCTTTGATCTCCTCATTTGTCTTCAAAAAGTCCAAACCTTTTCCCAAAGAATGAAGTCTTCTCACCATGCTGCAATGTGTGTGTGTGTGTGTGTGCGTGCGTGCGTGCGTGCGTGCGTACTGTTAGTGTGATGTGTTACATGTCAGAGTTCATCTCAATTGGGAATCCTGGTCATTTCTATTTTCTCATTATGTGGTGAAAACCGCACACACACTCAAGCAAACACATTTTCTTGGAAAACGTGGTTGTAGAGCGTATATTACTCTCTGGCATCAAACGTGTCAGTGACTCCATCACCCAGCATGCCTGTGATGTAATACAGAGAAACCTTGAATTTAATTTTTGCTTCACGACCAAAACGTCAAAAATAAACATACACAAACTATTGGTGTAACAAAATAGTCAACTCACGATACGATATGAAATACGTTATATGGCTCACGATACAAACACGATGTAAAAAATAAAGAATAAAAAATCACAATGAAGTGTAACAAATGTGTTACAAATCTTTGTTGTAAAAAAACTATTTGACTGCAAAAGCTGATGACATTGGACCTCATTTTTCAACCGTTTGTGCATTCAGATCTGTGCATATTACGCAAGCATCTGTATTAATTAATTCTGACGTGAGCTTATGCTTCGATCAGATCTCACGTCAGGTCTTTCCTCGAGTACGCAAATCCGAGTGTGTGGATTAGCGGTACAGCACAGCAAAATCTGACTGAGACTGAAAATAAAAAATTAAAGGGGCAGAATTCTGAAAAAATGTACTTTATAATGGTTTTGCTACAGTATATACATTCTTTTAACCACATTCAGAGGTCCTGTTTCCTCCCTCCCTTGTTATTCCACGTTTTGTATAGTCAGCTCCAACCGGGCGAGTTGCGTTTTTCTCGTGTTGTGACCTCACATCTTGGAAACTTCTTCTCTGGACAATCCTGGCTCCTCCTACCCTACATAAGAATGTGAGCTCCTCCCTCTCAAACTACCTCAGCTAAAACAAACACTGTGGTTTAATATAGAATATACATTATTCTTTATTGTCATACACGTAAAGCTACATACACAAAAAATGTTCTCCATTTTTTTAGTTTGACAACGTAAAGTTTAATGTGATATTTATTTCTCCAATCGTGCAAACTCAGGTCGATATAAACATCATATCCATGCATCTCTCCAGGATCTCTGCTGTGAAGTTGCTCGCAGTGCACACAGGGGGGCAGATTTCACCTGCTTGGTAGCTGATTCTCTTCCACAGAGCGTTAAAATTAGCTCCAGTTTTCACACGTTCAGAAAGCACATGTTTGTTTTTCTCCATCTCAGTTGTGAAGCTGCCGATTTTCATCTTGGAAATGTTTCTTTTCTTGTTTGACCTCAGTGGGCGGGACCTCTGAAACAGGAGGGCGTAACATGTGAATGACGATTGAATTCAGCTGCTGCATTTATCAACACCCGATCATTTGTACGCTGGGTTTGGTCAAATATGAATGTTTCATGAATCACACGTTGGTCCTGTCGTACGACCAAATGTGCACTCAGATTTGCACCCGTTTTCACGCAAGGTTGATAAATGAGGTCCATTTAACAGTGTTTGCTCAGTCGCTGTTTCAGAGCATCTATCTTGTAAACACTGCAGCGTGTACGCTACTATGGCAAGCAAGAGGGACAAATGTCATTGCGTCCCTTTGCGTTCTTGAAACTTTTTTTACTGGATTTTAATTTGTGAACCATTGAATTTTAGTTACCCATTTTTTTTATATGAGCCTGTTACATTCCTAATGCAAACAATACAAACTAGTATCTCAAAGATGGTGCGGTCGTGATTGTAAATGAAAGTGCCATAAAAAGATAATTCTAATACTGAAGGTTTAGCACTAACACAGCTGTTATAAAAATGCAAACGAACCATATACAGGTTTCTCTTTTAGCAATCTAAATCTATTTTGTATGTTCAACAAATGTAGATCAACCACTACAGTTTTTCTCACACACATGCAAGTGGTTAGTAATGCAGTAAACACATGCAAAATATAAAAAATTTTCAACTCTATGCTGTTATGTTAAATTTTTGGTGCAGTTTGGTTGTTACAATAAGGTTTTTTTTTTTGTTGTTGTTGTGTGTGTTTGTATTGTGTCTAAAATAGGCTATGAAGAGTGTGTCTACATAGCAAGTTACAAAATGTGTGATTGCTTGTGTTAAACTTTACAAAGTCATTTTAAAAGTATTATTGTGAATCTGGGAATATCAGCTGAGATCATAAATGGTCTTGATCATTTGAATAACCTTTCTTTTGAGACATCTATGATGAAAAAATACCCAAAAAATCACAGAAAGCGGGGTAAACTACTTTATACCATCAATGGTAGGTCATTGGGTCACAAGCATGACTAATGCATTCCAGCTTCTAAAGCAGGGGTGGGCAACTCCAGTCCTCAAGGGCCGGATTCCTGAGACTTTTAGATGTGTCCCTGCTCCAACACACCTGGTTGAAACCTATGTGTTGTCATCAAGCTCTGCAGAATCAGAAAACGAGTCATTCATTTAATTCTGGTGTGTTGGAGCAGGGGCACATCTAAAAGTCATAGGAATCCGGCCCCTCGAGGACTGGAGTTGCCCACCCCTGTTCTAAAGCTATGTTATTATGCTTATGATAATGTCGACCTCTGTTTTCTCCTTTACCCTTTCCTTTTCACTCTTCATATCCCATTCATTCCCTCTACTGTTCCCAACTGAAGGCAGTGAAAGTGGACGGAGTACCCCCAGTTTGTCCACCTACTCTGATGGTAAATCCCCCTCCTCTACTTCAACGTACCAGGCAGCCCCCAGGCATTTCCACATACCAGGTAGGTCAGAACTGCACTGCTTGGCTTGCAGTTGAGCTCAGAATATGACGTAACATTTTCACATCCTTTAAAATCTTGGATCATAACAGACGTGGAGAATGATTACAGAGTCTGAATCAAACCAACAAATAAAAGCTACCAGTACGTGTTGCTCAGATACAAATCAGTGTGTCCTCGTATTGCTACTGCTGTTCACCACTGCAACCAGAGAAAACTTCCATAGCTGAATATCAGACATCATTTTATTGGTGGCTTTCAGTAAATGAGCGACAGTCATCAAAGCACAAGTGTTTTTCGATTTTTAATTCAGTCATTACCGTCATAATGCTTTGAGGGCTTGAAGTAAGTTGAAAAATGATACAATCCCTTTGGGTTGACTGAAAAACTTACTGTTCAAGGTTCTTATGAGACTAAGAAAAGGGAATAATCACTGGCAGGTTCATGGTCTTTCAGGTCATTGTGATAACTAGAAGCTTGATTGGATTTAAAGTTTTTCTTGTCCAAGAGGCTTCTGTTGACTTGGAGTCAGAGATGTATACTTTAGTGTTGATAGCTGATAGCTGTAGCCTTGATTAACCTATTGGGTGACTCATTAGCATATTAAAGCTTTGTTGGTATTACTAAACTCAGGTAGATTGGTGGTAAAGGGCCTGGGGCGTGAACAGCTGATTTTTGATTTGAGCTTTTTGCCAATATCGTACAACACTATTTTTCTGATTTCCAATATTAACAGATATGATATATACATCTACCCCCCAGGCCTCGAACTTAATTTTAGGTCACATTATAAACATCTCCATGGGAAAAAAAAAAACCTTATGGTTTGCCTACTTTTAATATGATGCCCCTCTGGATGCTTACCATAAATAAACATCATCTGTGTAAAATAAGAATACTTCCAAAGGTTCCAATGGTTGCTAAGCCACCACTTTAGCTGCGCTTCTGTATTAAGAACCATTCTGCCAGTAATGATCAGTTGGAATTTTTTTCAGTAACTTGGGGAACAACTGTGTTTTCTGTGCTGATTTTATATTATGAGACTTAAAGCCTTTGCATACACTGATCTGACATGAAAACGTACTATTAGGATCAAGGATTTAAGTTTGGATTATTTCAGACAAGAATTGACATTAATCAGAGAAAATGAACTTAATGCAGCATATTGTTCTCATTGACAGTTACTCAGTCACATGCAAGACGAAACAAAGCCTCACTCATGTTTGAAACAAATGAAGTGGAAAAACCACCAACAATTATCCACTTAATGCTTTTCATAGTCTTTGTCCTTTCTGTTTTTCAATGGATGTTGTTCCAGTTGCTGGCAGGCACTGGAACCACCCAGAGCAATGACCCATATCTTTGGCTTTTATTTGTGAGTCATGTTTCTGCTGAGGCTTAATGTGTTGTTTCTGAACACCTCAGTCAGAGCCCATCCCAGAACAACTGCTTTAGGTCACCAATGGGTTCCAGCCTGTGTCCGCCAACAATAAGATTAAGTTTAGCCAGATCTGAAAGAACTGCTTCATTATTGTGATGTTTTCTGATGTTACTGCCTATTTGGAGGGTTTTTTTTTTTTTAATTCCTTACAGATGTGCATTGGAAGACTGAAGGCTGGAACAATGTTTGTTTGTAATAATATTCTCTCAATTGTCCTGCATTTAAAAACTCTTCATTCTCCTTTCAACACTGATCAATTAATGTATATAATATTATCAATGGGTTGCATGCATTCTATTAAACACACTAGAGTTTCTGATATGCAATAATAAAAGTGGCAGATTTTGTTTTGAATCAAGCTTTTTGTTTTCTTTGCTCCCCTGTTTTGCTTCTTTTTATAAAATCCTCATCCGTCGATAACCGCTAACTCATACTTCTCTTTTTCCATCCTCTCTCCTTCCTTCTCTCTCCACATGTCGGCTTCTTCCATTTTATATCCTCAACTCTGTTCCCATCTTCAGAGACTATGGTCAGAGATAATATCTATAGAAAACCCCCAATCTACAGACAGCATGGTACAGTCCTCTTCCTCTTTAACACTGTCTTTTCTGGTCTGGTCTCTGCACGATGTGTTGCATGTCGCCTGTCAGTCATCTTGTTTAGTTCACTTCATAGTACTCATCCTCAAGGGCACCCGGTCACTATCAAGGTGACAAATTTAAAATATCTGCACAAGTATTTTAAACAAGACAACATTGTAATCCAAACAATGAAATGTTAGCTCGGTACTTGGTACCCATGCGTCCTATCTATACTAGCAGGGTACCTCCCCCTCATTGGATTAAAGCTCAAATATATTTAATAAGATGTGCTGTTTCAAACTTTGATAACATTTTGTCCTAAAACTAAAGCAAACCATCTGAAATTATGACAAAAGTACAAAAGCTAAAAGTATGGTATCCTCGAGTGGGGAAAGCATAAACCACATCACTATGGCAACAGCCAATACTAACCCTCACCCTAACCCAGTCTGTTTAAGAAAACACTGTTATGGTATGGACTCTTATTTCTCAGCAATAGCATTTCAAAAGTAAATACCTTTTTTATGTAATTCAAACATTAGCTAAAATGCAAAATTAAATTTACAATCCACTAGCAGAAAAAAAACCCATCTGAACGAGGAATGAGGGCATGAGAGAACTGGGACCATGAGCCTCACAATCCAGGAAATTAGAGAAACACTGAGCACTTCTTAAATAGTGCAGGGAAGATAATCAGGGGAGGAGAAGCACCTGAGTGACGACAACAGGGAAACCTACTCTCACACTCTGCACTAGCACACAGACAAGACAGGGGGAGCCAAAAACACAAAAACTGACAGTAACCCATGAACAGACAAGACACTGGAAGTATTATAGAATAATAACACAATAAATCAGGAGAAACACAGACAAAATATGAACGAAAGAAGAACAAAACCCTCTAACGTAAAAATAGGTCCACCAATAATCAAACCAAGAGGAAGCATTCAGCGCCAACGTTGACTTCAAACATTTATACACTTATTGTTTTAATGTAGCTGAGCAGTCGTATTTAAAACCACATTTTAGACAAACAATGTGTCCCTGAACTTGGTTTATTCGACTTTAATAATAGAAAGAAATCATTGGAATGACTGATTCGTCAGTGCAACACGTTATAGGACTAAACGGTGACGGGGATCCTGATCATGCATGTCTGCATTCATTCCATCAGCTCATGTGTTGGTTTTGTGGTGATGCTGTATGTGTTCACTGTGACTGGTTGGTAACACGAATCACTGTGAGTGCTGGGATAGTTTTGTGTTCACTGTAATGTCACGATAGTTGCCTAATTACCATCTGTGTGTCTAAATATGGGTCTTTATTGTAGTGTACTCATCATTGCTAACTGAAATATTTTACTTAAATAAGGGTGAAACTCTCACAATGGGACATGGGTGCTCAGGAATTGGGTAACCACTTCTGATGCTGTAGCAAAGAGTCACTTCTGTTGATTAAAGCTGCTGGAGACAATCTTTTTTTAATTATTCATATAAAGACATAGTTTAGGCCTCATGGATCAATGAATTGAAGATCATTTGCTTGAAAAAAAAGTTGAAATTTCCAATCTAAAGTTAATTTTAACTATAAACAGTCTCTGTTTGACATTGTCAGAAAAGTTTTGCACATTGCATTGTGGGATGTGGAGTCTGGTAGATGGATGCAGAGACCCGTTTCAACCAGTGTTCATTTTGACAGAAAATATTGGTTTAGTTTTAACCCCTTGTCTTTTGACTAAAATGCAAGTCAGTTACTTAGTTTTAGTCAGAACGATTTCAGTTATAGTCTAGTTTTAGTCAACAAAAAAAGATAAGTGTTTATAAAGTTTTTAAAGATTTTTTCCCCCATTCATAAGTCTGATATTAAGGTAGTTTTGACTGGACATCTTCCAAAAAAGGACCATAGTTCTGATTGGATTACGTGTGAACATTATTGTTATTGTTATTGTCACTTAAAAAAAGTCTTAGTCTACAAAAATTATGACAAAAATGTTTAGCCAACAAAAGGATTCTCTGCGTTTGCTTCAAATAATACTTCCCATCACAATAGTTTTTTTTTTTTGGGCTTACACGGAAAACATCGGAATCTTTGAATGTCATGTAGAGTGAGGTGATATCACGTGTAATAATGGGAGAAAGGTTGAACAAAAATGGTGTAAAGCGGATTACGGTCCACCTCATCTGGCAAAGAAACACAAGAAATCACAGTAATGCTGCGTTCATACCGGATGCGTCATGAAATGTCCGTACGTCCAGATTGCATACATAGTCAATGGATAGGCGCGTCCCAGATGCAAAATCTTTCCTGTGTGGCCCGATTCGTGCGTCAAGAGCGTTGGCCGTGACACGGCCTTTATAACCGGGACCAAACCAGGAAGGATTTGGCGTGGAGGAGAATCAGCGAGGAGGTGGTAGTAGCAGGTAAAAGTTCTCTCTGTAGTTTTCATCTTTGAAAGTCGGCACTGAGCTAGGATAGCATTAGCCGCTAATCACACCGGATTTTTTCATGGTCGTTTATGTTTGTGGGAGGAGAAAAAGGAGCGCAGCTCCTCTCTTCAGCAAGCAGTGAAACTCACCGAGTTGGATGTGTCGCTGGTGGGCGGGGCTACGCTCCAGACGTGCATATGAATGGGGACATTTTTTGATCCTGCGACACATGCGGAACGTTTCGTGCAGCAGACGCGTCCGGTGCCGCAGAAGACGCATTTGGTGTGAACACAGCTTAAAAACACCTGAATGCACCCGTCTACGGGGCTCCACATCCCACAAAGTAATGCATGAAACTTTTTCCTGACAACACCAATAAGAATGTTTAAAATGGAGATCAAAGCAAAGATTTTACCGACAATTTCAACCTTTTTTCAAGTATATTATTTTTTGATTTATTGATCTATTAGACCAACATTACGTTTTTATACAATAAAAAAAAATATAATCTCCAGCAGCTTTAAATAAAGTTCATCAGCTGCAAATAGATGTACAAATGAATGTTGGCCTTGTTCACACTCTTTAAACATGCTACACATATACTGTTGGAGTTTGGTTCTTTGGTGGAGCTTTAGGAAACATCAAACACCCAACATCAAGATTTATCAGCTTTTTGGTCATAATTGCCTAAATCTGAATAAAGGTAAAGAGAGATGATACATATACATTTCAAAAGATATGACAGGGAATAAATGAGACAACATAGATTTTGTAATTTTTTTTTAAACCATCAAACATTCAATTAAATTATTGTAGCATTGATATTGATGATATATTTCAATCCAAATAAAATATTAATAATATCTGAATAAAACAGATTGGAAACCTGCAGAGACCATGTTGACATCTTGGAATCTGTATCAACATTAGTTATTATTCATATCAACTACAATTGGAGTTAGATTTATATTATGTTATGTTGATACTTTTACTCAATGGCATTTCAAACCTTTATTATGAAGGTCTCAGAAGAACTCAATGTCAGAAAACCTCCTGTGCTGTTTGTTTCTCCTTTCTTAGGTATAAATCATTTACACCTCATCTGACGTCTGTAATTGTTCATCGATAGGTTTGGTGACAGCATCTTAAAGTCACAAAAAATGTTGAACTAATTTACTAAAAAGTGTACAAATGCAAATCTTATTGACCCTCATCTCACTAAGATTTTTAGTTTTTAACCATCTAATGGCGCATTTCCACTGGCAGTATCGGCTCTCCTCGGCTCAGCTCTACTCTCTTTTTGCGCGTTTCCACTGGGAGAAAGTACCTCCTCCCTGGTACCTGGTGCTGCTTTTTTAGTACTTCCTTCATTGAGGTTCCAAAAATAGCAGCCCTGGTCTGAAAATGTGAGGTAGGCTCAAAGCAGACACTGATTTGGTCTGAGAATCATCACAGCGTAGAGTCATCAAGTCAGCATTTGGCCACCAATGATTTCTGTTGATGATCTTGCGCGGATGGCAGCAAAAAAGTGCAATCAGTGGTGTCTGGCAGTTTCACGTATCAGATTGGTGCTCAATGGAAACGCTCCGCAAAAACAGTATGGGGTCCCGAAAGTGAGGAGTGTGGCGCCGTGTAGAGCCGATACCGCCAATGGTTCATGTAGTACTTAGTTTGTCATGGCTAGGTATTACAATTCAGGTTGGTACGTGTTCACTTCTCCACTGGCCAAACTTCCACAGGTTAGCGTGTAGCTCTTTGTGTCAAAGTTCCTGTACTGTCTGTTTGCAGCTGATGCTTTACACTGCTGTGTTGGGTAGAGGAGCTAAGGGCTATCTGAACCAGCTCTAAAAACTCACACATCCTTTAACATCTGACTGTTTTGCAGCTTCTAGAACATCCTGGCAGGATGGGGAGGATAGCAAGGTGGGTCAGAGTGAACCAAACATTTCGCCTCAAGGCATTTCTGAAACATTAGTAATGCTCCACATCCATGAACTAATTTACTAACTTCCACTTTGCCGCCATCCATCACTTCTTTGCACCTTTCTGTCCACCCACGGCTCTACAGAGAACCAGCTGGATGATCCTCAAGAGTGAGATCGATGGTCAAATGGGAGCTGAAGATCTGGATCCACGGAAGTCTACATGCAGTCTTCCTACAGACACCTCGCAGCCCAGTGAGTCACCACCATCATCTATTAATATAACTATGGAAAGCCGTTTGAGCATAAATGTGATATCAGTGATATGAACCATATTTAAGCGCTACTTGTGCTCAAATTGTGACTGTTTTTGTTTACTCGTACACAGATACACTTTACTAGTGAAGCAAATAGTGTCACTAGTTCTACTAGTACTCAGAGGTGAAAGTAACGGATTACTAGTACTCACATTACTGTGATTGAGTAGGTTTTATGGATACGTTTTAAAAGAAGTAATTTCAGAATCAGAATCAGAATCAGAATCATCTTTATTGGCCAAGTGTATGTTGTACACACGAGGAATTTGACTCGGTCAACTGTGTTCTCTCCAATAGTGAAACATTCAATAATAAACAATCAACTAGAAGAGATGATAATAAGTATAAACATAAGTATAAATATAAACAGTAGTTAGACTAGAATGTGCAAATAACAAGATGATGATAATAATAATAATAATAATAATAATAATAATAATAGTATAAAAAAAATAAACAAATACAAAATAAAAATTAAAAAAAAATAAGATAAAAGAAGGAAAAAAAATAATAGAAAAGAAAGATAATAATAAAATATAATAATAATAAAGGAAAATAGTGCAGTAGAGCATTGATAAGTAGTGCAGTAGAACATTTAAATTAAAGGTATGTACATGAACATTCTCAGTGACAGATTGATCCAGGGTTGTTATGTTTGGTTCCAGGGTTTTTCCACAGAAACAGGACTGACACTCTTTGACTGTTTAGTGTTGATCAGAGTGACAGCCTGGGGGAAGAAACTGTTTTTATGGCGGGTTGTTTTGGCGTACAGTGATCTGTAGCGTCTGCCAGAGGGGAGGAGTTTAAACAGATTGTGTGCAGGGTGGGAGGGGTCTGCAGTGATGCTACCTGCCCGTTTCCTGACCCTGGACAGGTATAAGACTTGGATGGAGGGCAGATCAACACCAATGATCTTTTCTGCAGTCCTGACTATCCTTTGTAGTCTGTGTCTGTCTAGTTTGGTTGAAGATCCAAACCAGACAGTGATGGAGGTGCACAGAACAGATTGAATGATGGAGGTGTAGAACATGATCAGCAGCTCCTGGGGCAGGTTGAACTTCCTCAGCTGACGCAGGAAGTACATCCTCTGCTGTGCCTTTTTCCTGGTTGAGTCTATGTGGGAGGTCCACTTCAGGTCCTGTGAGATTGTGGATCCCAAGAACCTGAAGGAGTCCACGGTAGCCAATTCCCTATTTAAAATGGTAAGGGGGGGGAGTGGGGGGGGATTTCTTCTGAAGTCCACTGTCATCTCCACGGTCTTGAACGGGTTCAGTTCCAGATGGTTCTGACTGCACCAAAGAGCCAGCTGTTCCACCTCCCGTCTGAAGGCAAACTCGTCCCCGTCCCGGATGAGACCGATGACGGTGGTGTCATCTGCAAACTTCAGGAGTTTCACAGAGGGGTCCCCTGAGGTGCAGTCATTGGTGTAGAGGGAGAATAGCAGTGGG
This sequence comes from Gouania willdenowi, assembly GCF_900634775.1. NCBI lineage: Eukaryota > Metazoa > Chordata > Actinopteri > Blenniiformes > Gobiesocidae > Gouania > Gouania willdenowi. The sequence continues at coordinate 24,527,839 of NC_041061.1, read as the reverse complement.
GAGAGAACACACCCCTGGGGGGCGCCAGTGCTGAGTGACCGGGTGCCAGATGTGATGCTTCCCAGCCTTACTGGCTGCTTCCTGTCAGTCAGGAAGTTGGTGATCCACTGACAGGTGGAGGCCGGCACTGTGAGCTGGGTGAGTTTCTGGTGAAGGATGTCCGGGATGATGGTGTTGAATGCAGAGCTGAAATCCACAAACAGGATCCTAGCGTAGGTCCCTGGGGAGTCGAGGTGGTGCAGGATGTAGTTCAGTCCAATGTTGACTGCATCCTCGACAGACCTGTTTGCCCGATAGGCAAACTGCAGGGGGTCCAGCAGGGGTCCTGTGATGTCCTTCAGATGGCTCAGTACCAGCCTCTCAAAGGACTTCATGACTACAGACGTCAGAGCAATGGGTCGATAGTCATTAAGTCCTGTGATGGCAGGTTTCTTGGGGACTGGGATGATGCTGGAACTTTTGAAGCAGGAAGGTACTTCACACAGCTCCAGTGATGTGTTGAAGATCCGTGTGAAGATGGGAGCCAGCTGCTCAGCACAGGCTTTCAGGCAGGAGGGAGATACTCCGTCTGGTCCTGGAGCCTTTTTGATCTTTTGTTTTTTGAATAGCTGGCACACATCTCTTTCATTGATCTTCAGGGCAGGTGGGGGGACAGAGGGAGAGGTAGGGGGGGAAGTAGGGGGAGCAGGAAGGGCAGAGTCCAGGTGATGGGCTGATGCTAATGAGCTGGGGGGTGGGTGTGAAAACCTGCAGTAGAAGCTGTTCAGGTCTCTAGCTAGTCTTTTGTTACCAGTAGGGTGGGGGGAGGGTTTCCTATAGTTGGTAACTTCATGCAGGCTTTTCCACACTGCAGAGGGATCTTTGTTTGAGAAGCTTTGTTTTAGCTTCTCAGTGTAGGACCTCTTGGCTACTTTGATCTCCCTGGATAGTGTGTACTTGGCTTGCCTGAACAGGTCCCTATCCCCACTCCTGTAGGCTTCCTCCTTAGCCTGACGTAGCATCCTAAGTTGAGGTGTGAACCAGGGTTTGTTGTTGTATGTGCAGAAAGTCTTGGTCTGCACACACATGTCCTCACAGAAGCTGATGTATGATGTTACAGTGTCAGTCAGTTCATCTAGGTTGTCTGATGCAGCTTCAAAAACACTCCAATCAGTGCAGTCAAAGCAGTCCTGTAACTCCTGCTTTGACTCCTCTGTCCACCTCTTTACAGTCCTTACTACAGGTTTAGCAGATTTAAACTTCTGCCTGTAGGTCGGGATGAGGTGAATCAGACAGTGATCAGAGAGCCCCAAAGCTGCACGGGGAACAGAGTGATATGAATCCTTTATTGCAGTGTAGCAGTGGTCCAGTGTGTTAGCACCCCTGGTGGGGCACTTTATATGTTGTCTGTATTTAGGGAGTTCGTGGGTTAGATTTGCTCTGTTAAAATTGTTACATTTCTACACCCAACCGTTACTGAGTAAATTATTATATTTTGTGATTTTCATGGTCTCTCATTAAACGTAATTTATATGTTTTTAGTCGTGACATTTCTGGTCAATGTCCAGCCACTTTCTTAGGTTCAGGTTGTGGTTTCTACCTATTATGTTGTTACCTACATGTAGGGCTGGGCAAAGAACTGATTTACGTGATTTATCGAATTTGTAGATAAAAACGATTTTTTTATTTTAAATTTTGAAATTTAAATTTTTTTTCCCATCACAGTTTTTTTCTGACTTTTTCGCATTCCATGCTTGTGGGTTACCGTAGCGCGATGTGAGTTTAGGCTCTTTGTTTAGGCTATATGTGTGCCACATGCATGTTCAAATTTTTATTTGCACTATGCTGAGATGCTAAGATAAGAGTTATTGTTTTTTTTAATTGTAATGTTATAAAATATGTTGTTATCAGGAAATTTAAGCTACTGTGAAGTTGCTGTTGCATTTTTGCTTAAACCTGGGTTAAAGCTTGAAATTGTTGAATGGGATTGTTGTCTGAGTTTTAACTCTTGAGGACATTCACAGCAATAAAGTCGCACTTTTGACAATATATCTGACGTCTGCAGTCATTTTTAAGTGCTTTGAAGAAGAAAAAAACATGAAAATCAAATCAGAACTCTAAAAAATTGGAGAATTTTTTTTAGGCAAAATTGCCCAGCCCTACCCTAAATGTAGCTATATTTACAGCCTGAGATTTTTTTTTATTTTAAATTGAATTAATTGGTGTTATTTTATTTTTAAAAAAGAATTGTACATTTTGACAAACCTTGTATTTTATACAGATGCCTTTGTGGAAAATAAATTAAATTCCAATTGTGCAAAAATTAATCTCCTACATTTTAAGTTTATACATGAGATGTTTACTATATGCAAGGGAACCGTGGCAAGATTTATTACCAAAAATAAATGTGGGGGGTGAAAATAACTAGTAACTATTACATTGAGTACTACTTAACTTAGCTACTTTTTACTTGTACTTACATATTTTATGTATGAATTACTTGCACTTTTTCTTGAGTACAATTTCAATCAAGTAACAGTACTTCTACTTGAGTAGGATACATCAGTATTCCTTACACCTCTGCTAGTACGCCCCATATGCTAAATAATAAAGGGGCGGGGAAAAGAAAACTCAGGCTTACCAAAAGCTTTTGAAAATATTACAGCCAATCAGGGAGCTGAATTTCAATATTATCCCTCCCACTTCATTTGCATTAGGTCTACTCATACTGCTAGTGAATATTTTGGCTTTACTAGTACTACTAGTAGACTAAAAACACTCTACTTGTACTACTAGTGAATATTTTGAGTGTACTAATGCTACGAGTAAACAAAATTTTGGTTTTACTAGCAAATGTTTTTGCCGTACTATTGTGCGAGTAGACCTTACTAGTAAATCTACTAGTAGACTATTTTGAGTGCACTAGTATTAGTGAAGCTTTGAGTTTTTACTAGTAGCCTATTTTAAATCTACTAGTACTACTAGTAACACAAAATTGTCTGCTAGTACATGTAGTCCCACTTTCAGTATTTGTAGAGCTTAATTAAGGTTAATTTCACAGATATCAAACGCTTTTCCATATATAGCAAATAAGCAACGTGAAAAAAAAAAACAGTAAATCATGTGCTTTCTGTCCCAGACTTTGCCTACAATAAGTCTGCATCTTTACCCGGCTATGGAAGGAATGGCATCTATAAGGTGAACCATCAAGTTTTGAAAAAAAAAAAGGTGACGTAACTAGATTATGGGCTGAGACTTTTGTGTCTTAAGTATTGTGGTGTGTGTTGTAGGCTGCTGAGATGGTCGAGAATGAGGTGGATCAGGACTCACACAGCTGGGGAGGCATGAGAGGTGAGAATGACTACAACTCCATTCATAAATTGGCCAGTAGACGTCGTAGCTTAGCACTCGAGAGTATTTTACCGTGTTGTATAACGCACAGACAACATAGACTATAGTCGATTGCTAAGATAAAGAAGAACAAAGTAAATAATAGTAGCAATTTCTTTTTTTAAATTTTAATAAGTTTTTTTTTGCCATTTGTTATCATTATCTATAAAGTGTAACATTGATCAACATAATCCAAACTGTATTCCAAGTTCCAGCGGACTAATCATTTTTTACTCTCTTGTTTTTCTCCTCAGAGTACAAGGTAAGAGTTACTTTATCATTTCATATTTGTGGCATTTGTGTTTGAATGGAAGAACTTAATGTTTTTGTACAAATGTTTTTTGCTGTGAATCAGACCTACCCGTATGAAATGTTGGCGGTGACGCACAGAGTGAAAGTCAAGCTTCCCAGAGACGTGGATCGCACCAGACTGGAGGTAAGCTTTGAATTTTGACTTACTTTTGACATAGGTTGACATAGGTTCATGTAAATACATTTTAATGCAAATACCATGAGACAAACTGAAAACACCTTTGACACATTCCATATTTGTAGGTAGAGTAATACTCCATGGATGGATGGTGTAGGAAATGCACAGTAGTTTGCATTAAACAATTACAGTCCTTTTTCAAGTGTTTGATAGTATTTATTACCTTCAGGCGATCAGGTCAGACTCTAGAATCTGTTGTATTTGGGGATTTTCCTTAAATCTAATTTCCTTATTTTAAACATTCAGTAATAACATGTATTATTGTTCAGCTGTATAAAGCATTCTCCGAGCTTGTATGTACACAGAAAAATACTGCACAAACAAAACATTACATGTTTGATAATGAGTAGAAAATAGTATACGCTTAAAAGCACCTTTACGTAATGTTAAAAATTAAAATGTAGTATTTCAGATATGTAAATAGTCTCACACCCTCTGTCCATGCACTTCTTTAAGTAATGTGGAAAGACAATCAGCAGAAGAGCCACACCTGAGTGGAAACAGGAGGAAGGGGATCCTTATCACTTTCTCACAATTACTGACAAGACAGAAACAGGGAATAAACCAATCAGTTTCAGTTCTCGTACGTGATGCTGATATCCCTGATAATCAGCACTTCCTTGATTTAAGTGGGGAGAGGGGTAATTACATCATCAGGGTCTTTAGGTGGGCCCCCTCCTTCACCGATATTTTGTTGATAGGCCCAATGCATACCTCCAGAGGGTTCAACAGCAACACCTGTTGTCCCAGGTGAGCCCCCTTCTGCTTTTACCCCTCTTTACTGTTCTTTGCAGCCTAGTTGGGGTCCTTTCTCCTTATCCAAATCCGCCTGCTAGTTTGCTCTGCTACCTCTGACAATGATCTGGTGGCTTTCCTGAGGGCCTTTTCCGCAAACTCCTCCCCTTCAGGAGCTTTGCAATGGATGTGGCCACAAATCCGCTGCACCCAACCGGGAGCACCTGTGTATATGCCAGTCTTGTAGTTGTGCCTTAAAAGCTAAATAAGTGTACAGCTTTTTTCGTTCGCACACTTCACTCACTATGTCCTCCCATGGTACGGTTAGCTACACGATGAACAGGGATTTCTGAGCTTGACCACAAAGTAAGATCTGGCCTGAGATTGGTGTTCAAGATCTCAGGTGGAAACTTAATTTGCTGATCAAGATCAATCTGCATTTTTCAGTCCCTTGTGACTGCTATCCACTCTTGCTGCTGGTTTAACTGGGCCCTGTCCTACTCTCACGAATGGGGTAGTGGATGGATATCTGGATGTTGGGTGAGGGAGGGCATTGGTGGACGTTTGTTTTCCTTCCAGAATGATTGCCAGTTGGTGTAAGACTTGTAACGGCCTTGGGACAGACTGGTTTTTCAACCGGTGAAGATGTGCCTGAGATTTGCTGGGATTTGGCAGAGAAGGCATGCTGGATCTTCTCCAAACCAGTGATTAAGATTCTTTTGTGTATGAAGAACATCGTAGGTCTTTCCAAGTGAGCTTACGGTACTCCAGGTTTTCCTAGGCAGTCCATTGACCTTGTTTGGCTTGTGGCACAGTGCCGGACCTCAGTAACTACCAGCTTTCTCCTCCCTGCAGGGGTTGCCTTGTGCCATGTAGGTCGACTTGTCCCGAGTCCAAACCCACCTCTCCCTTGTTGCACCTGTCCCACTATGTCTCCATGCCTGAGAGCAGATTATACTTGCGATACAGCCTCAGCTGGGGTCCACGTCTTCCCAGTTGTCTGTCTGGGAGAAGCTGTTTGTATGGCTGCATCTTGAAACTCTGCCAGGGTCATGTTCAGCCTCAATTTGGTGCACTTGTATTCTTCAGTGAGGCTAGAGACCGGCAGTTCCAGAGCACCGTGTCCATACAGCCCAATGTTACTGAGGCAACTCGGGAGTCCCAGACACTTCTTGATGTATGCAGCCACTGTTCTCTCCAATTTCTAAACTTTGGAGATTTGGGACTCGTACATATTAAAAGGCCACATCAGGCAGGGGAGCAACCCAAACTGCAGACACTACAGTTTCAACTTGCGGAAGTGGAATCTTGTCAATACTGACCAGGCCTTTGATGGATTCTTCCCTCTGTTGGTTGTATTGCTTTGAGGCTTGCATTGTACCACCACCCTAGGCTCTTGACTGGCAGCTCTGATACAAGTGGAATGTGTGTTTCATTGATGTGGAACTTCTGGTGGATAAGCTTTCTTTTAATGATGGATATGCTCCTGGATTTGCTGGGTTTCAACTTCATTATTGCACATGCAATGTTGGAATGAACCATCTCCAACAAGCGTTTTGTACAGGTCAGAGTGGTCATGTCGTCTATATAGGCGCGAATCAGAGGTAGCTGCTGTCAAGCCTGCTAACGCTCTCCTCTGACTAGCCCATCTAGATGCCCTAATGATCACTTTCATTGCCATGGTAAAGGCCAGAGGGGATATGGTGCACCCTGCCATAATGCCCACTTCCAATAATTGTCATGATGTTATGTATTCCATAATTGTTATGCAGGATTGCAAACATATTATTAATATAACCAATAATAATAAATAACAACAACCAAACCAATTCACAAGACTAACAAAAGGGAAGGAAATTCCAACTCAAGAAAGATCCTACCGGGTTTTAAACGCATTCCCATTACCATTAAATTATAATAATTTATTGCAACACCAAATAAATAACATCCTCAAAAGTATGTCCCTGACATATATCTGTATCTACTAGGGGTGTAACGATACACAAAAATCATCGTTCGATACGGACCTCGGTTTTGAGGTCACGGTTCGATTCATTTTCGATACAGTATGGAACAAAATATAAAACATACATTTGCTTGTTGTTTATTCGAAACTTTGGTAAACCAACAATGTATTTAACATTATGCAGAATATGAAAATAAAGTTTAAAAAAAAATACAATACTTGTAAAGTGCTGCCTGGTAATAATATTCTCAAACAAAAAATACATTAATAATTATAGAAATAAGCTCACAACTTGTTAACAGCTTTTAACAAACAAAAAGTACAGCACAATCCAGCATGTAGCCCTTTACTTGTCCCACATTGTCTGCAGTAAGTACAGATCTGCTGGCAGTTACAAATGCAAAAAATACATTTGCTTGTTCATTCAAAACTTTAGTAAACCAACAATGTATTTGACATTATACAGAATATGAAAATAAAGTAAAAAAAATAAAATAAAATACTACTGTTGTAAAGTGCTGCCTGGTAATAATAGTATTCTCAAAAAAAAAAAAAATTAAAAATATCTCCGCCTTTTATTTTGTGTGTATATGTATGTGTGTATATATATATATTTATTTTTTATATATATATATATATATATATATATATATATATATATATATATATATTCTTTATGTTATTGTTATCATTGTTAGGTATTATCATTATCGTATTTAATTACTGTAAGTATGTTTTTCATTGCTTTTTGTGCCAATTTAATTTAAAGGGGTCGCTACAGAAAAATTTTGAGAACCACTGGACTATGACATGCAAGCAATTCACATTTTTACTCATTGGATGGTGCTGCAGTCACGTTCCTTAAATTCAAATTAAAAAGTAGCGACTTATAATGTGGAAGATAATGTTTGTTAATACCATAAAATAAAGTTTTGTGTAGCTGTTTGGGTTCTTCTTCTTGTTTGTGTATAGATGTACCCTATAAATACTGTAAGTAGAAACATACCGTGGTACAACCGATGTGTACTTTTGAGTTGTGCTTTGATTTTAAGGTGGTATATTTTTAGTTTTATGGTGGTATCTTTTTGGTTTTAAGGTGGTATCTCTAGTTTTAGGGTGGTATCTCTTTGGTTTTAAGGTGGTATCTCTAGTTTTATGGTGGTATGTTTTTGGTGTAAAGATGGTATCTCTAGTTTTATGGTGGTATCTCTTTGGTTTTAAGGTGGTATCTCTAGTTTTATGGTGGTATCTCTTTGGTGTTTAGGTGGTATCTCTAGTTTTATGGTGGTATCGCTTTGGTTTTAAGGTGGTATCTCTAGTTTTAGGGTGCTATCTATTTGGTTTTAAAGTGGTATTTGTAGTTTTAAGGTGGTATCTATTTGGTTTTAAGGTGGTATCTCTTTAGTTGTAAGGTGATATCTCTTTAGTTTTAAGGTGGCATCTCTTTGGTTTTAAGGTGGTATCTATTTAGCTTTAAGGTGGTATCTCTAGTTTTAAGGTGGTATCTCTTTACTTGTTAGGTGTTATCTCTTCGGTTTTAAGGTGGTATCTTTTTGTTTTAAGGTGCTATCTATTTGGTTTTAAGGTGGTGTCTCTTTGGTTTTAAGGTGGTATCTCTGGTTTTAAGGTGGTATGTCTTTAGTTTTACGGTGGTATCTCTTTAGTTTTAAGATGGTATCTCTTTGGTTTTAAGGTGGTATCTATTTGGTTTTAAGGTGGTATCGCTTTGGTTTTAAGGTGGTATCTAATTAGTTTTAAGGTGGTATCTCTTTAATTGCATTTTTTCACGGGGATTACTAGAAAACACCCTGGCGGAGGTCCCTCATCAATATCTAAGCTGTGGGGTGTTGTAGTGACCACACTGTGTCCTGAAGATGACAGCAGTACATCTTTAGATGAGAGATTAGCCACTGATGCTACCCAGCAAAAGAGGAAGAAACAGGAACGAGTGAGATTATGGCGCTACAGAGTGATATTGTGACGTATCCAGCAGCTTACAGCTCCACATACTAACACAGAACATGTATGGACATGAGTATATTATTGATAATGTTGAGATGGTGAGATAAAACCATCAACTAACCGGGCCAAACGGGAGGGGGGTACAAAATACCCTCAGCCTGTGAGCCAGATAGCAAAATAATAGGTGACATCTAGGAGGTAGCAGCGCAACTTTGGATGAGAGATCATCAATGCTCAGTAGAGCTAAGAGGGAGAGAGGAAAGGCCTTTACAAGACAGAAAATGGCACTACGTATGAGAGTTGACGTTCCCAGCAGCGCACACTCGACCAGAGCATGTGTGGAACTCATGGATAGTGTGGCGATGGTGAGATAAAACAATCAAAAAAAAAACGGGGAACGCAGTGACACTCTGCATGTCCGGGAAGTAGAGGAAGTTGCGTGTGTGCAGCCTGATGGGAGAGAAACTTGGAGGAATGCCAAAATTCAACTCTGACCCAGATAGCAAAATAATAACAATTTTGCCATCAAAAGCCTGGTCTCAGTATTTTTTTTTTTTGTTTTGTATAAGGAAACAATGTTCAGATGTTAGAGTTGTCACTAAGGCAAAAAAAATAGCTTTATAGTCACTGACTTGCTTTTAAGGTGGTATCTCTTTGGTTTTAAGGTGGTATCTATTTAGTTTTAAGGTGGCATTGCTTTGGTTTTAAGGGGGTATCTCTTTGGTTTTAAGGTGGTATCTCTTTGGTTTAAAGGTGGTATCTCTTTGGTTTAAAGGTGGTATCTATTTGGTTTTAAGGTGGTATCGCTTTGGTTTAAAGGTGGTATCTATTTGGTTTTAAGGTGCTATCTATTTGGTTTTAAGGTGGTATCTCTTTGGTTTAAAGATGGTATCTATTTGGTTTAAAGGTGGTCTCTATTTGGTTTTAAGGTGGTATCTATTTGGTTTTAAGGTGGTCTCTATTTGGTTTTAAGGTGGTATCTATTTGGTTTTAAGGTGCTATTGCTTTGCTTTCAAGGGGGTATCTCTGTGGTTCCAAGGCGGTATCTCTTTGTAAGCAATGGTGAGAATTAATTACACATGGTTTAACCTTAGCTGAACACTTTCGAATAAATGGCTTTATGTAGTTATGTTCCTAAAGTCAGTTATTTGTGCGTAGAAATGGGAATACATATGGATGGCTGTTCATCATAGGAATGGGATCCACACAAGGTTCCTGCTGCTTAACAGAAGGTTTTCCTTGCCGCCATGATGAATTCATGTTGGGTGTGGGATACATATGTATGTGTATATACGTATATATGCATATGTGTGTATCCATAAAATGAAGAGTCCGTCCTTAAGACTGCTCTACTGTAAAGTGCCTTGAGATACCATTGGTTATGATTTGGCGCTATACAAATAAAGATTGATTGACATATTATTGTGTTATACTAAGTTATTCCTCTCAATAAGTGATGGCACACAAAAGGTAAAATCAACTCTCCACATTTCGCTTCATGTTGTCTCTAAAGCCTCTCCCCATGATAGGACTCCCCAGGCGTGGTTTGGGTGTTGAAGTGTCAGTGGTGTCACTGGTCCTTATAATACTGGAGTCTATGTAGCTCAGGGAGAAACATTCACCCTAGCTGACCCAAAATGCAGCTGGCTCTCCAACCTAATCTGTCACTCAAAGTGCCAATACTCGGCGTCAGGGTTCGATTCATAGAAACCCTTCTGTGCTTGAAATGTAGGACAGCTTACAGCTTCACGGTTATTCTTTATATTGTGTTTTTTTACGATAGCTCAGAATGAAAGAACCTCTCTAAAGGGAGAGTTAATTTTGGTCAGTGGTATTTGAATGAGTGCAGATGCAGGTCTGTTGTAGGTATCATCCTCTCAATGTAATCATGGGTGCTTTGGGACTTTCCTAACAGCAGAGAAATATCTGACCTCAAATACTCTGTTTCCTTTTTTCATGCATCGGCACTAGGATATTGTGAAATATTATGACACAATGTAAATAAAGCTGATCCAGATGTTTTGATTCTTTTTATATTGAATTTAGGTCCCACAGACCCTCTTAACAAGCAAAGAGTCAAGGGAAATCTGGACGTTGTTGTCAGTCGACAACATTGCACACTACTTATTTTTCTCTGTCATGGCTCTTGGCTTGGCTTCTCACACTGACTTCACATCTTTGGCACAATAAAGGAAATGCAAGCCTTCATCACTGCCTCACACCAACAAGGCAATACCTCTCATCTTTTTAAATAAAGTTATGCTTGGCAAGCTACGGACTCACATGTGCCATCTTTGTTATAACAGTCTCAGCAAAGTTTCCCAGAGAGGGAGCTGTTTTACAAAATTTCACAATAAGAGAGTGCTGTAGTTTCACAACTGTTGCTTAGTTTGATTCTATGAGCTTGAAACCTAGAGATACATAGAATAAAAGCAATCCAAACATTATAAAAGAAACCTTATGTACCTTATTGTCCACTACCAATGAGACTTGGTTTCCCATTGCCTATTTTTACTGTATTAGTGGCAATAAAGCCCTCTTCCATCATGTACTGTAGAAAACCACAAGGATTCTTAGGCTTTTCTTGAGGCTTATTACTGTATTGAGGGAAACAAAACAATATCTGGTTACATACAGTATCTTTTTGTCCTCTCCAGTAGGAATAATTAAATAGTGTCCAACATGGCTCAAGTTTCAAATGAACTTTTGCCAAGAACTTTTTTTTCTGTCTAGATGCCCAAAACAGCCATGTGTGCTTGGAGCCGAACCACATTAATCTAATCGTCATATGTGACGCAACATGAGAAAAGCAGGAACAAGTCACCCAGGGGGCGTTTTGAGTTATTTTCAGGTTCTGAAATGATGCCACACACACAGAAATCAAAGAATATTTGAATAAGTTATGACCTTTTGACCTTTAGTACATAAGAGAGAATTTCTTCCTCAAAGATTATGAAGTTTTTCTCACCTCTTGGAGCAGCCAGCTGAGGGGCAGTAACAATAGCTATGCATTTGCATTACTTTGAATTAACCCAACCCCCCCCCCAGCAATTGCTGTCAATAGCTCTTTCAATAATGCAATTCATAACTACAATTATTACCTTTGTCTTCAGTTTAAGGTTGAATCAAAGTGCAACGTTCATTCAGAAACACAGTTTGATTTAAAAACACACTTCCTGAAGCAGCAATAGTCTGACTCAATCAGAATAGATGCTTAAGTAGCCATGTGATTTACTTCAACATGTAGTTTATTGACTGAAAACAATAACAACAGTGTGTGAATAGCCAAAGACAATTGCTATATAATCAGCTGTTGGAATGCCACACCCCCAAACAAGGAAGCCACTCGGCACTAAAACAAGCCCTTTTCAAAGGCAAAGGTTTGTAAAAAACAACAACAAAAGAAGAAAATCAGTATTTTCTCAGAAAAGGAAGGTCTTTGTGTTTTTTCTCAGTTTCTCTCATGCCGACTTGTTCCTGGTTTTCTCATGGCACTTCACATATTTTATAAAGTGTGGTATTAAGCCTACGATAACAAATCATCAGGCATCCATAGAAAAACAGCACATTCCTCCTTTTACTGTGTCCCATCAAAACAATGGATTGGGATGTTTTTCTTCATGCTGCAAAGCGATCTCTCCACATTCCTTCTTCTGATAGTTATCATAGGCAGCAGGTGATTGGCTGTATTAGCGCTGCAGCCCTTTGATTTACTGCCACTCTGCTGCACACCAGGCAAGAAAGATTACAACACACAACTGCGTTCTTTGCCCTGAGCATAAATCTGCATAATGCATGTTTTAGTTTTAAAACAGTGAGTGCTGCAGTGCGAGTTTAGATGGTATTTTTTGTTTTTTGTTTGACTTGGACCAAGTTGAAAAAGCACATTTGGATTTAGTGTGTAATATTCAAAACAGAAGAAAATGCGTCAACAGCTCATGTGTTGAACACAAACATCAGATATGGGAATGTGAATGTGATGCTCCTCCTCTTCAACTAGGAAGGGAATCGAACCAGGAGTCAGACATCTGCCTCCAAGCGCTCCTGGTTATTTTCAAGAACAATGTCATGGGTTACATGTGCATAGTAGTTGCTAGACAAGAAGGTGGAAATATAGCCATCAACAGGCTACGGGCAGATACAGTTTCACCCTAAAAAGTTTAAGTAATGCAGTTCGCCTTACTTTCTGTGTAGCCAATCAGTGGGGGCTGGAGGCGGGACATTGCTACACAGACAAGAGTGGTGACTTCAGGCAGAGTGACACAGCTGTATAAATGCCACAGGAGTGTGTTTTAGTTTATTGGCTATTGGTGTATAAAACAGCTGATACTGATTATTATGAAAATGCAGAATTTCACAGATTATTGGTTGATCCTTAATCAAAAGTGTTACAGATTAAAAGTCATATATGCAAAGGACTTTAACTTTTTTTACTTTGTCAGAAGGTCCAATAAAGATTCAGTTTCAATTTTAAAAGAATTAGAATTATTTCATGGTTAAGGCGTTAGAAGGCTAAAAAAAAACCCAACACATTTAATTTTATGTTTTAGACCAGTCATAGGCAACTGGAGACCCTCGGACTAATTTTGTGCGGCCCCCAAATTAAAATTGTAATTCATGAAGTTGGAAGTTATATGAATCCCAATATAATACAAAAAACAACAGCAACATGCACAGAATGTCAGACAATCACATTTTTGTGGTCCTGACTGTGATAGAAGTGGCCATTTTCTGTTTTAGAAGGTTCATCTTTAATGTTTTGCAGCTTTAAAGCAGTGCTTTTTATTATTAATAATAATGATTTTAGAATGCTGCTTTTGATTTTACTGTTAACTCTTTAACTACAAAAACAACACTGAGACCGGGCTTTTAATGGCATTATTATTTTGCTATCTAGGTCAGAGTTAAATGGTTTGCTTACTGTATTTTGGCCTTCCTCCAAGTATCTCCCCCTTCATTTTCCACACACGTAACTTCCTCTTTCTCCCGACACGCAGAGACGACCCGTTTAGCCCATTTCGTTGATCGTTTTCTCTCACCATCACGACACTCTCAATAGTCCACTTAGTTCCACACATGCTCTGGTCGAGTATGAGCTGCTGTGAGCTTCATCATCAACTCTCGTAGCGCCATTTTCTGTCTCGTAAACTCCTTTCCTCTCCCTCTGAGCTCTGCCCATCACGGGTGATCTCACATCCAAAGGTGCGCTGCTGCCACCTTCAGGGCACAGTTGGTTACTGCATCACATTACAGCTTAGATATTGATGAGGGACCTCCGCCAGGGTGTTTTTTTAGTAATCTCCGTAAGAAAATCTAAATGAAGTAATATTACGTCAATGGCACTGAGCGTATGGATTTGAAATGACGTAATATTATGTCAGTGGCACTGAAAGTTGTCTGAACTAACAGTTTAGTGGCTGTTTGTTTTTCTTTCTCAGAGACATCTGTCACCTGAGGACTTCCAGCAGGTTTTGGGGATGACCCTGGAGCAGTTCGACCGCTTGCCTCTCTGGAAAAGGAACGACATGAAGAAGAAGGCGCGCCTTTTTTAAACAGCAATTCAAGCAACATCTCAACAAGCATCATGAATGGAAGCAAAGTCTATATATGCATCGCCATGAAAACCCCACTCTCCACCTATAACAGCGCCAAGCCTGCCGCCTGTGAAGCCCATGGAGAGGCGCTCCGTGCGACGACATTTCCACGACGCCGAGGCCGCGTTTGAGCTTTTCGTGCACACTGTGTCTGAATGTGTTGACTGGTGACCTTCGGGGGCAAGACGAGTAGCTGCGTTTTGCATGGCCTGTGTTGATGCTACCCGGCTCCCATGTGGTGTCTGCATCTGCCCCTACCCTGTTTTTAAACAATCATCGTGCTGCTTTCCTACAATGACAAAAAAAAAACGAAAAAAAACTTATTTTCTTCCAGGTTTTATGCTCCTGATCTTTACTCGTGACGTTTGATTTTCTTCTTGCTTCTGGTTTTTTGTCCTGTCTTTGTCGGTTTTCGTACATCACATCAACCGTTACAATGCAAGCCTATTCATTTGCAGAGTGTGAACGTGTCAGGTCCAAAGACAGGGATAGGTTCAGCTTCACAACATATTTATAGTTTTTCTTTTCAGTTCAGGTTCCTTCACTCATCGTATCATTGGCCTGCCAGTTTTGATAAGAGCACCCTGATATGTTTCAACGCGGCTTGGTCTTACGCAAGCCTCCTGTAATTCAGCACTGATAGAACAGCTGGAGGGCTAAACACCTCACATAACCTGTGATGGAGGAGGACAGAAAGCGTGTGCTTTCAGGAAAAACTATTTTTATAAGCTATTTTTGACTCGTTTGACAGAATTCTTGAACTAATCATGGGACAGAGCAGACAGGACTTTAGTTACACAACACATAACAGCTTCCTTTAAAAGTCAATACTCCAAATGTGCGATATCTTCTCATATTGAACGATCTGTGATATTTTTGTTGTTTGAAAGCCTTTGAGTTATTTAGCCATCAGATTTGCTTTATTTTGACGTTAAATTGATCAACTTGCCAACTAACCAGATGTACATGTGCATATATGAGATATATGTGTCTGCATAGGGCCATGGTGTATAACCCCGTATAGGCATGCATGAGGTTGGGGCATGAGAGGGTGTGTTCATTGAACTCATTTAGAAATGTAATGAAAACATTATCCTTCATGTATTTGGAGTGAGTGATTCTGGTCAGCTGCCTCCCTTTGCTCGTTATGTATTTATTTAAAATGCTATACAAAGTTTTATTTTGAAATCCCATGGCTGTAGTGTCCAATTAAATCATAGAGTGATTTTATGTTGAAGGGCAACATAACATTTTTTTGAGTTGACCCTGATTGTCAAAGCGATTTAATCTTGTAAGTGACTCACTAACTGTTATAAGTTGTCATGTCGTCTTTCTAATAATCATCTGCTATTAAAGCGCTTAAGCCAAACTGTGTCCTTGTTTTGAGTACATTTGTCACAAGAATGTTACAAAGCTTTCGGGTTTTTATTGACAAAAGGTTGGGAAGTTTGGGATCTAGTATAGCTCAACATGACAGAAATGTACACTAACTCAACTCCAGCTCCCATCCATAAGCACATAGTTTGTAAATGTGGTGTCTAATGGATGGAAACCTTGGATACTGCATCAGTGACGCTAACAGACTCGAAAACTGCTCCAAATCTGCAAACCACTTTCAAAAATGTCGGTATTTACAAAGTCTGGTTTTAGCATTCTTAGATTAGACTTGGGCTGCGTCCGAATAGTCCCTCCTATCTCCTTTCCTATCCACTGTTCCTTGAGCCCCGGAAGTGTTTAAGTGTTGGCCATGATAAAGAGCATTCATATTCTCTTTAAGCTCAGGAAAAGAGGCTCAATGCTTCCGTTTTTTACCTTCTTTAGCCTAGAAAACACTGATGCATCCTTTACCAAAGGAGACGAGATAATGCTGACCCATAATTCCGTGTCGTGACAACATTTAAAGGGAAATGCACGCTCTAGTGCTCATGGAAACTCACGATAAGTAACGGAAATCGTGTAAGTTACCAAAGCAATAATATGCCTTGAACAACTTCAAAAATATAGAAAATATATCTAAAACCCATGTTTTTTTGTATGTGAGACATATTATCAGATTATAGCTGACATTAAACAGACACTGTGGTTCAAGAAAAGGGATCAGAGACATTTTTAGCCACATTATGTTTTATTCATATTTCTGAGTGGAAGGTGAGTGTGAGCAACCATTCTCAATGTGACGTTCTCTTAGTTTCACTTTTGCCTCTTTTCCTTTGATTTACATTCAAACCTTGTGATTTTTTTAGATTATATCAGCGGAAAGTGTTTTAAATGAGCTTATTAGTCCATTTTCGTAAATTTGTAGCAGACGTCACTAACCTTCGCGGCCGTCAGATTATGACGTCACCTAGTTGAAGTGCGTCTGATTGTCAAAACAAACGTGATGCCCTTTCCCTATCTCCTCTCCTTTCACCTTTCAGTTACTTACATTCAGATTGCAGGCAAATGCAACCTGTAACTGATCTGTTAAAGACAGTTTGAACAGCACAAATCAGATTTTTTCAAATACAACCCAGGCCACTTTCATATGTGGTCCTAAATCTAATATGGATCTGATATTTTGCAATGCTACTCCTGTCTGAACGGCCAGGTAGCATGTATCCAACTCTTACATCTTTGAAATTCTATAAGTCTGCGTCCCAGGAGGAACGGTAGGAAAAACAGTGGAATGGAAAGTGGACAGTAGCTGAGTTTCCATTACCCTTAGAGAAGCGCAAAATCTAAATAGCACAATAAAAAATTGTATTGGAAACACCTGAATTTTGAAAAAAAAAAACACTCAAATATTGCTAAATAGTTTTTTATGCCTTCATGAGGAGGTGTTTCAGTCGTTTCGATATTAAAATGTGTCGCAAAAGCACTATGGAAACACCTTTTCTGCAAATTCAGGTCACAGGACGTGACGTACATGGTCACATGACCACATCTCTTCGAGTAAACATGACATGGTATGTGTAAACAGAAGAGGAGACCGGGACATGTCTTAGCATTATACTTTAAAATGATTACTGCCACATTAGACATGAAACAACAAAGAAACACAGAGTGTTATAAAGAGGTTTGTAGCATCCGTCTTTCTGGAGCAAAGTCTCGCGGGATGAGATATCCCGGGAGTTGCGAGGCTCCAGCCCAAAACAACCTTCAATGGAATCACCTTCAAAGCGCAATTATTCTTTGTTGACATGTAGAAATATCGCTTTTATTTTGCAAAAATCTGTAATTGAAACCAAGGTAGTGAGGTCTTTGAATGAATAAATCTTAGCAGCAAGACTCGATGCCTCCATAGTTACTTCCGTAAACTGCTGCTTGCTGCTACGTATTACCTCGGGATCTTTTTTGCACATGTGGGTCTATTCAGGTGTAATATGTATGAACAAGCATCAAAATAATCAGATTTCTCAAAAAAAAAATCTAAATTTTGCATGAAGACCTTTTTTTGAAAGTAGCCTTTGATCTCTGCTCGTGTGTGTGGATCCTTTCATCATAGTATCATATATAATTCAAAGTGATTGGAAAAATATAGTACACTTCCTGATGATAAGTTACAGTTGACTCCTGACAAAACTGTATTGTGTTTTTTTTTTTAGAATGACATAAAAACAATAGTTTAGTGTTAGCAAGCTACATATATCTAAAGTCTTTAATTATATCAAATGTGGGAATAAATTGCAGCGTTTTTGGTACATCCATCCAGTACACATACCATTTCCTGGTCTTGGTGAGACTTAAATTGAACCATGTGAAGCGTTTCAACTCGAACTCCGGCTTCATTTCAATTGAGCTCCAGTCAAGCACTCAAAGCTGGCAGAGAGCAGAGCTTTGGGTCCATTAGATGTTATCACTGCTGAACTAAATCCACAACAACAGTGTCTCCTTTTAGCAGTGTATAAAGGTAATAACAAGAGACAGCTGTCAGTGGGCTGAGTCAGATCACATGGTTTCAATCCTGGAGGAGAAGCAGCAGAATTGCATCATTGTCTTTATTCGGGATCAGCCTAAAATGTAATCATTTTGTAAAACTGTCAGATCACAGAAGTCTCCACATTATGATAGACTTTAAAATGAGCATTAACAGAGCCGCATGTGTCAGAGAGAGATAACAGCACGGAAATATTCGTCTTGAATGGTCATCATTGTATGACATCATCCCAATTATATTGGTCTTTTGTGTCGGGTACTTGCTGCTTTTCACCTACTCCTCCTCTAGTATTCCTAATATACGTAATACTTTTAAACATACTTCACAGACATCTGGATGAAACATTGAATGGTAGTGTATTCTTATGTCTCCACAACAATGCTTTGTTGAAGTAGTTACATTCCTGCTTGCTTGAAACACCCATTTGGGACAAGTTCTCCAATTCTTAGCAGCTGTTATGGGGGCTGTAGAGTCTTTACAACACAAACATGTTCGTCCTTCCAAATTTATTGCAGGAATCTGAGGCTTTACATTAAAACTGTAAAACATTGTTCAACTCTACATTGTAGCTCTGCATCTTGGGCTCCTTGTCTTTAAATCTTGTTGTTTTGCACTTCCAAGCCTTCACACGCCTTATGTTGCAAATCTTTAAGAACACAATAAAACTGTAAAAAATGAATGCAAAAGAGAAAAAAGTCAAACAGCATTGCGTAAACAAACATGTGTTTCTCAACAGCTATATTGAATTGGGCTCTAGCTGTGGAAGACGTTTCTTGAGTCTATCAAGTACCTATCGAGTCCTTGTGACACTGTGAGGGTCTTCTTTGGCTTAAAAAAATATTGAACTTTTAAACCTAAACTTCTTAATGATCTTATTTAAAAAGCAGTTATACTTCAATAAACATTAATATTTGAAAAAAAAAAAAAAAAAAAAAAAAAAAGCAGCTATACAAAGTCTTACATGCAAAGTTATATAAAGACAAAGGCAAGGCCTCTATGATTAGATTTTGACCAAAACAACATTGTATTTCAATCAAAACACTATGGCTCATGGCTGTGTTGGAAATGGCACACTCTGTACTCTGCACTACAAACTCAATGAGCATATACTGTCTACTAGTGATGTGTTCAAGACCACACTATTCGAGACCAAGACTTGCCCGAGACCAGAATGCACCGAGACCAAGACAAGACAAAGACTTTCGGGAGCCGAGACCGAGTCAAGACCAAGACCATAAACATTTTTTTTTTTTTTCAATTTAAAAAAATACATAAATAAATAAAATTATGACAAGGTTCAACAGTTAAATAACAATCTCTCTTTAATTTTAGTTTATTTTAAATACATTTGACGGACAAAAAAGGTGCCTGCAAAAAATTAACTAAAATATTAAAACTACTACTGCTACTGATAAATTCACAATTATTCTACATATTTGAAAACAAGATTTTTATGTCAGCTGAATGTACATCAAGTGTTTTAAAGTATTTCTGCCAAGAAATAATAATTCTTGATTCTGATTCTTTGAGTTGTGCAGGTCAACAGGTCACAGAGTTCACAAGATAATTTTTTAGTTTGAAAAAGGCTTTAAACAGGCATTTTTTATTCATTCACTTAGTTGATATAGTTTAATCTGGTTGCTGTAATGTAACTAGGATATTCAATTAACAAAGGTTTCCAACTGTAACTGTAAAAGTGAAACTTTCTGAATAAAACTACAAACAAGTTGTCAGCAGTGTAAAAAACATAGAGCTACAGATAGATGTGAAACTAAATAAAACAAACTCAAACCTTGGAACAGTCATGGGACAAATTAATCAATAGTTATTGTTGAGAATTATTATTATTATTCTGGATACAGTGGAAACAAAAACTATAAAAAAATAATTATATTGTGAACCTGTTTATATTGTAGGGAACATATTATATACAAAAATGTAATATGCCACACAAAAAAACACCACTTTAAAAAGAAAATAGACTAATATAAGACCTCTTTACAGTTATTTTAGTCATTCTGTGCTAGTGCAACTCTGCGGCGATGACGCACTGGTGACGACATAATCCAAGATGGCGGCGGCCCGGACTACAGCCGACACTATTTAAGAAGAGCCTTAAAAGACATGGATATAATGAAAAGAGTGGATGGACAGAGGCATGAACATGTTGACTTTCACACGGACACACACGGACTTATTAAACACACACGGACCTCAGTACACACGGTAAACGGAACAGGCTTCACCGGTCGGCTGGCACTAGGACCCAGAAGCAGAGTAAGTGCGTCCCCTGTCCAGCCTTCACAGTCTGTAATATCACAAGTTTATTATTTTACCTGTTGTTAGAGCTACTGTCTTTACCAGGGAGATAATATTTATTACTGGTGATTGTTTTCTGGAGTTTTACTGGGATTTTTACCGGTGATTAGTGCATATCTCCTTCTGCTCCGCGGTCCAAACTGACAACATAGCCAGACATTGCCACACACACACACACACACACACACACAGTCACAGTCACATTAAGGAAGGTTCTGGTCATTATACTGGGTGGATTAAAGAATGAATAAAATATGTTTTATCCCGTTCTTCTCCGTGTCATTATCCCATTATAAAATAGTTTAAAAATAGCAGGAATTAGTGCTGGTCTCGAGCGGTCTTGAGGGAAAATCCCGAGTCCGAGACAAGACCGAGACCTTTAAAATTTAGTCTCAAGACCAAGACCGGTCTCGACTACCACAACACTACTGTCTACTACATACTAAAAGTATGGTTAGGATAAGGGTTGAGCATCATTTGGATTTTGACAATTCTGATTCCGATTCTCAATTTTGATTCCTGTCCTAATCGATTCTCGATTCTGATTCTTTGAGTTGTGCAGGTAAACAGGTCACAGATTTCACAGGAGAATTTTTTTCATGTGAAAAAGCCTTTACACAGGCCATGAGTGTGAATGAGCTGATATGTAAAGCACTTTGTGACCTCTGTCTGTGAAAGATGCTACATAAATAAACATCATTTACTTAGTTGATACAGTTTAATTTGGTTGCTATACTGTAACTAGGGTATTCAACTACAAAGGTCCCCACTGTAACTGTAAAACTGAAACTTGCTGAAATAAAACTACAAACAAGTTGGCAGCAGTCTAAAAAACAAAGCGCTACAGCCCAGATAGATGTGAAACGATCTAAAACAAACTCAAACCCTGGAGCGGTCATGTGACAAATCAATCAAAAGTTCTTGTTGAAAAAGATTAAGTTAATTTTGATCGTTCTGCGCGTGCACGACTTACGGCGATGATAAAAACACAATCCAAGATGGCGACACCAGCTAAGAATATTTAATAAGAGCCTTAAAAGACATGGATATCATGAAAAGAGTGGATGGACAGAGGCATAAACATGCACACTTTCACTTTTTTACTTTGCATTTTTCCTCTGTTTATATCACATGAATGCAGTCATTTTTAATTGCAAATTGTGGAAAGAACTCTACATTTTTCCACAAATATTGCAATTTCCGACTATCAATTCTTCTAAATTACACAAAAATAGGTAGAAAAATCTTTTCTTTCTTTTTTAAAGTGAATTGAACTGATATTAAAAACTAGGGCACAATCATGTTAAAGTTGTTCTTTTTTTTAACACCTAAAATCTACAGCCCACTTGAGGTCAAACTGGTCCATATTTGGCCCCTGAATTAAAGTTTGACAACCGTGACAGAGCCACAGTGAAGAATCGGAACAAAAAGTAAGAAATAAAATACTAATAAAAAATACATTATTACAATAATAGTACATAAAAGCAAGGGAGGGCTCCCAGTTTCCCACTAAAAGATGATACAGTAAAAAGGAAAACTGACTGTAAATAGATCAATTGATCATTTAAGAAAAAAACTGAATGATAAATTCAGTAACTTGAAAAAATAAAAATAAAAATAAAAAATTCGAAAAAAATATTATCAATCAACATTTTTTTTTAAAATATAAACAAATCAAGAATGATAAAGCATGAATCAGGCTTTTGTTCTGTGTTATTGTCAGTAATGATTCCGAAGTACAAATACTTTGTTACTGTACTTAAGTAGTTTTTTCTGGTATCAGTACTTTACTTGAGTAATTATTTTTTGGTGACTTTTTACTTTTACTCGTTACTTTTTTCAACAAATATCTCTACTTTCCACTCCTTACATTTTAAAAATAAGCTTGTTAATTTTAAAACCTTCAAAGATGACGTTATGACATAAAAAGTCATAAATATTTTGGTGGTTTGAGCTTTCTTCTGTAAGGCATGTCCCTAAGTTTTATTTAAGTTATTTTTAAATGGTAAACTCAAAGCTGCTCTGGCTTTAATTCAGCATTTGAAATTTTTTTTTTCTTAAAACATTTTATTTACAAATTGTATTTATTATGGGTGCTAAATTCCTCAGGTGTTCAAAGGTAGCAGATTTTATTTATTTCCATGTACCAGTATTCTATAAGTTCTTAATATATAAATAATAAATATATGGAATTTGCTGGTTTGAATAAACCCTGTCTTATTGTTGAAGTGACACTTGTTTTACTTTTTACTTTTAGTAGCATGTACTTTTTTACTTTTACTCAAGTAAGGGAGCAACTTCAATTCTTTTACTTTTACCAGAGTCATTTATTCAAGTATCTATACTTTTACTTGAGTACTGAAGACTAGTACTTTTGCCACCTCTGGTTATTGTCTAGGTAAGGTTAACAACATCAGGCTTTCAGACTGAGAGCAGCACATGCCCCACCCACATTTAGGAAGCCTCTGATTGGCTAGCAGAGTCGTCAATCAGGGCTGTGGTCTGACAGTCGCAGAGGCCCAGTGTCTATTGTCAGTGGCCAGGATTAGATGAAACACTGAAACATGGAGCAGGAGACAGCAGACAAAGGTAGGCTGATCTGATCATCACTGCTTTCACACGTGCTCGTGGGCTTCCTGCTGTGTTTGCTCTGGTTTGTGCATGTGTGCTTTTTATTCTGATCACCCATAAGTGATGTGTGTGTGTGTGTGTGTGTGTGTGTGCGTGTGTGCGTGTAGGGGTTTTATATGCTCAAACACGACACGTATGTCATTCAAGTTGACATTCAAAAAGAAGCAAATCTCATGATTGAGTTGGTTATATTCTATTTTATTATTTTATTTTTACTATATTATTGTAGTGAGGTGAGTGCCATG
Source organism: Gouania willdenowi (assembly GCF_900634775.1). NCBI lineage: Eukaryota > Metazoa > Chordata > Actinopteri > Blenniiformes > Gobiesocidae > Gouania > Gouania willdenowi. The sequence continues at coordinate 24,504,612 of NC_041061.1, read as the reverse complement.
TCAGTGTGTGACCTTTAATTGTGACCTTTTTTTAATCCTGGTGTAATGATAGAATTAATGGTGCTGGTAAATCAGTGTTTGCTGCTAACTGTCAGCTTTATATGTGTGTAAGTCAGTAAGAATCACAGCAGTCCATGAGATACAAAGGACCATGTGCTGAGCGAGGAGGATGGTGAAAGGAGGAGGAGGAGGAGGGATGAAGGTGGGTGTGTGTGTGCGATGCCCCAGGCTGGTGACTGCAGGCTGGTCCCAGCATCAGCCCCTCCCCTCCCTATCCTCTGGGTTTAATGCAACAGACTGTGGATGGAGGAGGAGGAAGATGCTCCAGCAGCTCATTAAAGTGTGACTAATCTTATTAAATACAACAGACAGACAATGCATGAGAGGCTGGAGCAGATCTTTGAATTAAAAGACCAATAAGCATTGGAAATGACTTCTTATTTACGTCAGTGTAGCTGAGGGCCGAGGTGTCAAACATGTTTTAGTTCAGGGGCCAAATCCAGAGCAGTTTGATTTGATGATTTTATGAAGGAAAATGAATCATTTCAACATTATTGTATGGGGCAGTGATTGTAAAGTCCAGCATGCTAACATAAACAGCAACTTTTTCACAACATTTAGCAACAAACCCCATTTAAAAAATGTATGTGAATTTTTTTTGTTACTTTTGACCAGATTTACAGCAATATTTGTGAAATTTGTGATTTTTTTTCTTGTAAAAATATAAATGTTGATGTTAAATCTATGTGAAATGCTAAATCTAAACACTAAATTGGTATATTAGCTAAATATTTGGTTTCACCTGTGACATTTAGATTTAACGTTTAACATTTAGATTTAGATTTAACATTTAACATTAAGATTTAGATTTAACATTTAGATTTAGATTTAACATTTAGATTCAGATTTAACATTAAGATTTAGATTTAACATTTAGATTCAGATTTAACATTTAGATTCAGATTTAACATTTAGATTTAACATTTAACATTTAGATTGATATTATATTTTTACAAGAAAAAAACATCACAAATTCACATACATTTTTTAAGCATGGTTTGTTGCTAAATGTTGCAAAAACTTTACTTTACAATCAGCACCCCATATTATTGTGCCCTAGTTTGCACTTCTGCGTATACATGAAATATGTAAGAAACCGACAATATCCAACAATAAGTGCTAGATATCAGTCCCAACATGATCCTCGCTTTAAATTTCCTAGATTTTGTGACCAATTTGTAATTAATTAAGGGAAATATTATGTCATAATTTAAGACAAATTAAAGGATTTCGTAAGAATTTTGAGTTTTTTCAACTTTTTAATAATAAAAATTACTGCGATCATGCAATATAAGCACCGGGAAAACTGTGACCTTCTGCCAATATTGTTGAGTTTAATTTACACGTTTTTCATGTTTAAAATGTTAACTTTTGCAACAATATAATGAAATATAATGCTTTGTTTTTATTTCTGCAAACCAGCTCTCGTGTTCAAAACTGCAAAATAACAATTATGGCTGCAAAGGGGTGGTACATTTTCAGGAACGTTTCCACATTAACTTAAGCTCAGGAATTTTTAGAATATTAAAATTATTTCTTGAAATGAACCAAAATAAGTAACTGTATATCCAAAGAAAAATAGCAGCCATTTTAAATGACACATTTAAAAAAAATCAGTGTATTAAAGCAGGGGTTCTCAACTGGTCTCACCCTGGGACCCACATTTTTCCACGGCCATTAAATCGCGACCCACGTTTTTCAAAAATAGCTGTTGAAAACACATATTCTCTTTTTTTTTTTTTTTTACATAAATCTATATATTTTCCTCTGCGACATGCACTTCACAGCATGTCTATCAAAAGAAAAGTTTCTTTCAAAATAAAAGACAAGTCCAACATGAGAAACTTGAAGTATTTATTTATTTTTGACCAGCTGTTTGCGACCCACTCAGTATAGGTTCGCGACCAACTTTTGGTTCCCGACCCATCAGTTGAAAATCACTGTATTAGAGTTCTGGAAATTTTAAAAGTTGGAAACTTTCCATGGGAATTATTGGGTATTTTTTTTCCCAAATTTCAGGTTGGCCCTTAACAGGGATGTTAAATATTTTGTGAAAATATATTTTACTATCATCTAAAATATCAGCATCAGTTATTTAAAAGTTACTCCCATTTACAGGTTACTTCCAATATATAATTTCCAAGAAAAGTTTAAATAGTATTTTTAAACATTCCTGAAGTTCCCAAGCTTAAGTTCTGGTGGAAATACCAGAAATTTTCCTTATCAAAGCAATCCTAATAATAAAGAATTGAAGGTAAAGGTAATAGTCTCTCTAAGCTGTTCCAAACAAACAAACAAAACTGGTAAATCACGTTAAGAATGAGCTTGAAAAATTATATGCATTGACGCCACATCCCACATGCACAAAACTTTTCCGACAATATCAATAAGAGAGTGTTGACAGTGGAGATGAAAACAAACTTCAATTTCAACCTTTTATATCATTTTTAGAGAAAATGCTCTTTGATTTACTGATCTATGAGGCCATCACTATGTCTTTATCTGATCAAAAATGATAATCCCGAGCAGCTTTAAGACATTACCACTACTTTTTTTGGAGTTTTTTTTAAATAACTACTTGTCTTACTACTTTTTGATGAACGATGTGATCCTTTCTCTGGTGGTTGAAGAGCTCTTTGTAGTTGTATAACGTATTGTTTTCTATTTTTAACGTTTCCTTTGCTATGCTGACAGGATGTCCTCAGTCACTTCTAAAGTGAGAGTCTTTTACAACAGGTAGTGATTGCCAGGAAGGGAACAATAGGGAGACAAAACGTGTACACCCTGCACGAGTGTACGTGACAGAACTGACCTTGAGGTTAGAGGTTGAATATTACCAGAGATGCACATAGCAGTGACTTTTCTGCTCTGGTGCTTCTAGCGTTGTAGCTTGGCACTCACGATTTCCATAACCCAGGTTAATGAGGAACACATTCGATGGATTGTGGATAACGTGACATTTTACTTTAATTTCAACTGAAAATGAAAGGAAGCAGCAAAGCTACATGTCTGTTCTTTAATGCAACATTGAATAAACGCATTTTTTTTTTTTTTATGAAATGACTGAAAACTAACTGTACAAATACCTGAAAACTAGGGATGTAACGATTAATCGTAAGGCAGTTAAAAATCGATTCATAGGTATCACGAGTGACATCGATACTTTGAAAATTGAATCGTCTTTCTGGCCGCCTTCTACTCTTAAACATATTCATAAATGATTCCTTACCCCTTTAGCACCGAAAGAATATTTGTAATATTATGTGAATATCTGTAAAAGTCACGTTTTTCTATTAGTTCTGTCTGCTAGCATAGCATCTCTTCTTCACTGTTAGATTAGCTGCATGCCAACCGACCACTGGGTTACCAGCGCCCTCTGCTGGTCCAAACAAATATCTGCCGTAAATCAGTGCAATGAGTCCAATTGCTAAGGCACAAAATACATTTTCAGTTGCACTTTTAAAAATAAAAAGAACTTTTATGCAGTTTTGCATTGTTTACTATAGGACCAGAATTTAAATTAATAAGCTTCTTCTTCGTTTGTATTATTCCTTTATTTATTTCATTCAAGATTTATTTTTAGTTAAATTGCATCGTTTTGAATAGTTTATCAAGGGATTCTTTTGACAATTAAAAATAAAAGGAAAATAATACAGTATTTTTTTCCCAAAAAAAATAAAGGAATATTTTTCAGTCATCATTTGACTACAGTCCCATTTTGTAAAATAAATCGTGAGAGAATCGTATCGTGAACCCAGTATCGTGAATCAAATCGTATTGGGAGTTGAGTGAATTGTTACATCCCTACTGAAAACCCAATGTTACAGTTACTTTTTTCCTACAGAAAATCGTCATCATCATTCTCCTTCTGACTGTTTTCATTTGTTTGTAAAACAGTAGAAGAAGCTAATGGTAACACTTTTTAGTTTTATACATAAGGCTAACATTACGCTATCATTATCTGTCATTAGCATGATTAAGGTGTCATGAAGGCTGTCATTAAGTGTTGTTCGCTAAATAATGACACCTTTTTGCTAAATTATCACACCTTTGTAGCTATGTTGGCATTTTTTGGGTTAGATGGAGGGATCTAGTGGGTAGGGTTAGGGTTAAGGGTTGGGGTTAATACGCCGATCGCAATCTACCGGACATTTTGTGTGGGCTGCTAGGCCTTATAAATGAATAATAATATACATATAACAGAAAAGAAACCTAACAATTCAGCTTCTGACATCAATTTGACCTCTAATGATAAGTAGAAGAAGAGCCTCCACCAGCCCCAAAGCTGCTCACAACGACCCAATCAGGTCCATTTATTAACAACATCTTCAGACAACCTATGAGTGTGGAAGCCAATGCAGTTCTACTAAAGAACAAAGTGAGCTACAACTACTGAAACACTCTGGGGTAGATTCACTAAGATCTGAAATAAATGGGTGGTAAGTCAGTTGCTTCCCTAAATCCTTTAGTGACGCATTTTCCTCACCTGCTGCGCGGAATTCACTAAGATTGCAGCAATGATTAGTGCCCGCGCAGAACTGGTGAAGACCGCCCTTATTTAAATGAGCGTTTTGTATGTGTTGTGTTGAACATGAAGGGTGAACATGAGCATGATGAATTACAGCAGATAGATAAATTGACAATATTCTTTATTCATCCTGCAGCGGAGAAATGTGCGTGCGTGCGGCTGATTGTGTGCGTGTGTGAGACAGTGACCCGCAAGAAGAGAGATGGACACACATCCAACTTTTTCTCTTTCTCTCTCTCACCTACTCACACACACACACACACACACACACACACACACACACACACACACACACACACACACACACACACACACACACACACACACACACACACACACACACACACACACACACAACTGGAGCCTTTTTTTTTTCTATCTCTGCTGTGTTTTCTGTCCACATCTACTGCAGTGATGATCTCTGCGTGTGTGTTTGCACCTGCTTTTCAGTTTTACTATTTTCTGGTATTAAAACTATAACCGCAAACAGTTCCAGATTTCTTGAATCACATTATGCTCCCCCTGCAAAAATGTATTTATATATATATATATATATATATATTTAGTGTTACTGTTTCAATATTATTTTTGTATTTTAATACAAACAAATGGAACAAACTGCAGCAGAGCTAGCAGAGCTGAAGTCAGCATCCAACGTAAACATTTTTAAATCCAAGTTAAAGGCATTTTAATGTTTTTACTGCTAATTTAATGTTCTTATTGATTTTTAAACTGTTAAATGTTTTCTGATGCACTTTTTCCTCATGTAAAGCACATTGAGTAGCTTTGTGTATAAAATGCACTATACAAAGGACACCTAATGATATACAACACTTAATGACAGCCATCATGACACCTTAATGCTAATGACAGGTGTCATGTCATAATAATCACAGTGTAATGTCAGCCTTTATGAAAGCGTCTTTCTTCCTGGTTCAGCCTGTGATTCGCGCTTTACATTATTTGAACTACTTTCTGGTGCTCTCTGCTATTAGCATGCTTATCAAAAGATGGATGACTAAAGTTTTTAGTATTTTGTTCACAAAAGTTGGATTATTAGGGTTTATATTGTTGTCGAACCTTTCCATGTAATCCCCAAAACAAACTTTCATCATTTTGCCGTAACTTTCAGTTCCTGAAAAAAAATGTTTTTGGCGTGAATGTGTAGGTTTAAGTCCACAATACTATGAACTACAAATCCAGTAACTGGGGGGTAAATTATTTCAATTGCTAAAATTGTCAAACAATGTATTTTTAAGCAGCGTGACTTGTACTTTAAAGTAAAATAAGGTTACTGCACTTTTATTTTTTTAAAATTTGTGTTTACAATGGGACTTTTTGTGAGGGGACAAGACCCCTGCATATCCCCTGGGATTTACGCCCCTGCCCCCTTTGTCCAACTACAACATTTTGCTCAGAATAGTGTGAAAAAACAACAATAGAGCACAATAATGAAATAAAAGAGTGATGATGCTAATTTTAAAGAATCTCATTTCATAAATAAGTGGAATGAGAGATTTACTCCTATAGTTTTTATCATTTCCAGTCATCTCCCACCTGGTGGGGGACCGACTGACCCCTGTGTTTTTAGTTTATGTTTTAGTCAAAATCATTTTCATCATCATCTTTATAATTTTTATCATTTTTAACTAAAATAAACATTATAAAAACCCATATTTTGAATGCTTTCATTTGTTAATTTCCCCTTAAGTACCCCCTGTAGCGCCATTGCATGCCCCCATTTGAGAAATACTGATCTACAGGACTCCACATCCCACAATGCAATGCACGAGACTTTTCTGACAATGTCAACAAACAGAGTGTTTACAGTGGAGATCAAAACAAAATTTTGTATTTTTTTCCAACTGCTGGTAGTTGGAGAAAAACAAACAAACAAACTCTCGAGCAGCAATTTAAATGGCTCTATTTATTTTGAGCAAATGATCTTCGATTTATTGATCTACGACGCTTTCACTATGTCTTTATCTGATTAAAAAACGTATTGTATCCCTAGCAGCTTTAAGGACAGCACTTTATGGGATAATAATGTCAGGATCAGTAATAATGCGTGATTGTGATGCGTTATTCTAGCAGTTTGTTTGGCTCCTGTATGTAGGGAAGGAACTTTATGAGGTTGTAAATATAGTGAGAAGAACTCGAAATATAAATGGGAATTCCACGTTTGTTGTTTAAGGGGATTTAACGAGCAGTTCTTAGGCTGATGGAGTGCTTCAAATTACAGTGAGTATGAACGTTTAGTGAGTTTAGATATTTAGGCTCTGCCTAAGGTGATGAAAAGTGTGCGTGTGTGTGCGTGTGACTGGGGTTCTCCATTAACATGTCACTTACCATTCAGACTGAGCTGCAGGGCAGGTAGAAGAAAAGCATTAATCCCAACATAAAGAGGAGTGCAGTGAGTCACTGTCTCAGGGGCTGTGTGTGTCTGTGCATGTGTGTGTGTACGTGTGTGTGTGCATCTTTACATGTCTGTGTCTTTTTTGCCACGTTGCTACACTGCAAATCCCTTGTCTCAGACTTCATCCTCTGCTCTGTAAAGAAGTCTGGCCTTTTATTCCACATACAGTATATCCTGAAAGATATTTATTATCTTTGTTGTTATTATTGTTAGTATTATTAGAATTATTATTATCAACATTATCAATGATGTTACTAATCAATTATTGTATATGTTACACACATTGTGGTTGGCGCGAATCTCAAGACGGTCTATTTATTTAATTATGTTTTTTTTTCTTTTGCCCCCATGGCATGAATCTCAAACTCTCCCTATGATATAAAAATGTTTTACCTTCCCACACAGATTGTTGTTCTCTGATTGGCTCAATTGACATCATGTCGCAACACATCACACCAGTTTGCCTGGATCTTTTTTTTTTTTCTTTTATCCCAGAGCTCTTTGTTCATTTGTGTGCAGGACAATACTTATGTCATGTGTAGTTCTGTTAAATGTCCAACTGACGGAGCAGAACCATGATATACATGGTGTCATCTTATATTCCACAGACTCTAGACTCTGTCTCATGCACAGATGGTGAGGCACGCTCTCACATGATTTGTTTTCCAATGTGCTCTGTCTCTTTTTCCTCATGCAAATCTATTTACACACACTCTGCCCCCCAAACCCACACACACACTCACTGCAACTATGATTTTATTTGCCAATTAGTCACCGACTTGATTAGTTGACAGTTCATATCATGAACAACATTATTTCTCCCTGGATTTTTGAAAAAAATGCATCCTTTTAATGGTAGTTGAGAAAAAAAAAAAGATTTATTTAATTTAATAATAAATACAAATGATGGATTCCTCTTTTCAAAATATGAACACGTCATCTGAAATATAGCTGCAATAGATAAAAAATAATTGTATTCCCTCGTAGAAATTAATGAAAGGCCGATACATGCTTAAGAATGATTCAAATCAGCCATTTTTAATAGTTTAAATGCTATCACCAGCTTATGATTTATTAAACCGTCTTAAGGCAATATGATCAAAATGTGGGTCTGATCATTACATGTGAAACATTAAATAATGCTAAATACAAGCAGATTTCTGCTTCCCGCTAAAACTTAATACAATTTTTATATGAAGTTATGGTATACATACATATTTAATCAACTTGCTTCATAGCAACAAAAATATAAATTAAATTAAATTCCATCTCTGCATACATGAACAAACCAAATAAATGACCTCAAAGGTTGGACCATCCAGAGTAATTTATTAGTTGGAGTCATTGGAAATGGGAATAATCCATGCTCCACACAGGCTTACTTGTAGTACTAGTGATACTTTTTACTTTACTCAAGTAAAGAAAACAAAGTCAAGTATTAGTAGAGCTTAACTATGGTCGATATCACTGATATCAAATGTATACTTAAACCGATTTCTAAAAAAGGGTGCAAACTTTAGCTTGTACTTAAGCCACATGTCTGACTGTTCCTTCTGAAAGTAGGTCTATGTGTTCTTCACCATGACAGTTTAATATGAACAGTACGGTTATTTATTTATATTATTTGCACATACATATAAAATATGTATCATGAGAGATTTGATGTAAAGTAAAGTAAAAATGAATGCGCTAAGTCAGAATGGAAACACAAGGGGATAATGCAGCCTCACCATGACATTATTGGACTTCACTGAAGAAGTACTTGGTCAGCGAATAGAATGTGTTTAACAAAAGAAACAAGAAGAAAAAGTCAAACAGAAAAAGGAAATAAAACCACATCAGAATGCGAGAAAGTGTAAACTTTTCCATAAGTGACACAGGACAAGTTAATTACATTAATCAGATAAGTTTTAGGTGTCTGTTATTTTGTATCAGACCAGCATACATGTTATAAATAGATAAGAAATAGCACACACATACATTTCAATTATCTCATTTGGTACAGACTGTTTGTTAAAGGTCCCATGTCATGCTATTTTTCACCCATCTCCATTTGTTCTAAGAGCTCTAAAAACATAGTATTTGAGGTTTATTTTCACAAACTCACCTGTTTTCCAGAGTTTTAGCCTCTGAAAAGTCACTTTCTGAGCAACTCTACACAAACAGGCTGATTTGAGTGAGTAGGCGTGTCTATAGACGGGACACTTACTTCCTCCTCGCTGCACGGTGACGTAGGGCCAAAGGACGGCCCGCCCTCCTCCCACCCAATCCGTAGCCGAGCTCATGCTGCTTTATAAACACGAGACAGAGTGTGGGGGCACTGAAATGCTCAACTTCAAGGGCGTGTCTGTTTACATGTCAATCACGATAGAGAGCTTCCTGGAGGCGTGGCTTCTCCAGCTCAGTGCCGCGTCAAACTCGTCATCAAAGTGGGAACGCGTCATCAAATTGGAGCGAGGTGTTTGGGCTCACCCTGCAGTAAGAAAGGAGCAAATCACCCTCTAACTAACGATTGAGGGAGTCAATGAAATAAACACTTTGGGCATGTGTATGAAGCCCTAATAGCACTTTTATCATGTGCAAATGTACAGAAAAGTTGATTTAGCTTAACATGGGCCCTTTAATAGTGCCTTCCGTGTTGTATAAGAGTGAAAGCTGGAATCATCAGAGAAATACAGTTTGAAGTGGTTTGGGATAACAATTTCTAGATAATCTAATTTGTAGATAAATGTACAAATTTGGAGAATATTAATGTTGCATATGTGTAATAGTTTCAATTTGAATTTGTTGCTTGTGTAACTAATCTTTTTTGGATTAAATGTAGTCAATGGATGCTAGATGAGGGGGATGCTGACCCACACTATATTACAATATAGTAATTTACATTCATTTGAGTAAAATAATTCAAGATTTAGGGAGCAATAATAGCTTCAATTATGTGACTCATCCGCAACCACATTAGTCATCAACTGTTTTCATTCTCAACCATGTTGAATACTTGTTGCAACAACACACTCATGCGTGCGCAAACACAAACACACACACATACACATACACACACTCATGCACTCAAACAGATGTTCCCCTTCCTGCTATGGAACAAGAACTAGCCATATTAGTAGGAGAAAACAAGGCCATCACCTGGAGCTCATAGAGCCCCGACATTCATTACAATCCAGTTTGGACTTGTTAAATGCCACCACACAGGGTCCCTGAATGCTTCACTGCAAGACACAAAACAGCACCTGTTTCCCTTCACCTCCAACAGAAAGTGGGACAGCTCTGACTCCTTATGCTGCCTTTGTTAACTCAGAGTTTTGTGAGTTTTTTGTAGAATCTTCAGATTGCGACAATCTTGGCTTACAATTATCACTGACAAACAGTGTTCAAAAGCAGTTTGAGCCATGTTTAATATTATATGGCAAACGTGACAATATTAGCATTAGCTCTTGGTCTAAATCTAAAACATTTAAATCTGGGGGAACTGATAATGTTTTTCTTAAAAACACAGTGTAGGCTTCATAAATCAAAGATAATTTCAAATAAAAGCTGGTAATGGAAACACCTGACTTTCGAAAAAAAAAAACACTCAAATATTGCTAAAATGTTTTGACGTTATCATAAGGAGGAATTTCAGACGTTTCGATATTGCAAGGTGTCAAAAAAACTATGGAAACTCTTTTTCTGCAAATATATATCACAAAATGTGACGTACATGGTCATGACCACTGCTCTCCGAGAAGACATGATGCGATACATGTAGACAGAGGAGGAGACCAGGACATTTCATAGCATTATACTTTAAAATTATTACTGCCACATTAGACGTGAAACAACAAAGGAATACGGAGAATTAAAAGGAGGTTTGGAGCGTCCGTCTTTCTGCAGCAAAGTCTCGCGGGATGAGATTTTACGAGAATTACGAGGCTCCTGCCCAAAACAACGTTCAATGGAAACACCCCAGATAGCACACATACATCTCACCGACGTCGGCGCGATGAATGAAGTTGCATCAGCGAGACGTATTATGCAGAGCGTTGGGCAGACGTTGCGGAGACATCGGCATTTGGACGATGGATTAAAAATGCTCAGCGCGGCCTCTCTACAGCTTATATTAACCTTTATTTAGCTCGGATCATTCAATTAGTATAAATATCTAAATATCCATAGTCCAGTATTTACTTAAATCTGATAGAAATATCAGAATATCACAACAAAAACAACAACAAAAAAACAATATACTACCACTAAATAGCTTTTTATGTTTGGACAATAAAAAGAGTCATGATGATAAATGTATTTTCAGCAGCATAGCCAAAGAGCCCCAGCACAAAAACAGCTTAATGGAAGTGACATTTTATAGTTCTACAATTTTATAGGTGGTATCACCGATTTGGGTGGAAAAAACACACAAAATGATGTATTAGGACTAGAATGCTGACGCACAATCTGAGGCCGACATCGGCGAGACGTATGCGTGCTATCTGAGACGTTCAAAGCACAATTATTTGTCGACTTTATACATTGTTTGAGGTGGGTGTACTCTCACTTTGGAAGGTTCGTTGGGGGCAAACACAAGAAATCAGAGAATGGATTAAAACCACTTCTGTTTGTCTGTCTACAGGACTCCACATCCCACAATGCACAAAACTTTTCCAACAATGTCAGTAAACCGAGTGTTTGAAGTGGAGATAAAAACAAACTTTTTAGTGGGAATTTCAGCCTTTTATACTTTTTTGGAACAAATGAGATTTATGGATCTATGAAGCTGACCATATAGATTAATCATGACAAAACATCATCGTCCCGACCAGCTTTAAACATCTCCGCCTATTTAATGCACCAAAAAGCTGGAGCTGTGCAACCACCTGCCAAAAAATGTGTGGGTCATTCGCTAGCTTTTATTGATGATTATAAACTTTTTTGAAGTAAGCACTTGTCTGTTTACTTTATTCTCTAAAAATGGAGAGCACATGAGTTCAGAAAACAAACTTTTTCAGCACATTGGGTCTCGTAGCCCTTAATCTATAAATCAGACTCATTACAAGGTAAAAGGGTGGATGCTATTTTATTATTTATTCAAGCCTTTTTTCCTTGTGTTTGCCCACTCTTCCTGGGCTCATTTTGGTGGTAAACCCTTCATAAACACACTGGTTTCCTGCCAACATGCCGTCATGTCCTGTAAGAGGAGCTACAGACTTAACCAGACCTGATCAGCAATAACCACAGTTTATTAAAAAGCCCCCCAGGTTCTAGACAGCAGGAAAAGCTGCCAATCCCCCACAGAGAGAGGATAGACAAGCTCGAAAGGCATTCAGAGGAGTTTTACACACAAACACATACAGCACAAATCCAAGCTTGTTCCAATCCCCTTTGCATTCCTTCACACCAGACTACAAATGGGACAAGACAAGCTGAGGCTCTCCTCAGGCTGAGGCTAGGACTGGATGGTATGCGATGAGGCTGCTACACGGTGTGGTCAAAGTCCCATTCTACACAGGAATGACGAGTCAGGGATTCTCAAAGTGCCGACGCACAGGCCTCAACAACCTGTGGAAGCGCATCGCCTAATTTTACAATCCTATTCTGTCAATGTGCTCTCCAGCTGTTCATTGTGAAAGGTGCAGCTTCAACGCTTGCATGGAGTCCCTGTGTCTCTCTGGCTTTTTATTACCTTCTATACTTTCCCTTCAATTTAATCATTTTTTTCCTTCATTTTTCTTTCTTCGTTCTTATCACTGAACGGTTTGAACCCAATAAGATGCAGGTGACCCGTAAGAGTCACTTCCTGCTGTGTTACGTCTCATTAAACTTCCCCTGACCTCACAGTAAACAACCCCATTCCCTACAGTTCGATCGTCAATTCTTGCCCCCAGACCTAACCCAGTTTCTGATGAATAAAGCTACAAACAACAACACAAGTAACTCGAGGCATTTATTATACAATAAGATTGATGGTAATGGTCTTGCAATAACAATACGATATTATACTTTTGGAAAGGGAAAAAAGACAAATAAATTGGAAAAATAACAATGCTTTTATTTGACTTTAATGCTAAACGTACTTATTTTGGGTATGACCTTTTCAACTCGATAGAAGTACATATATGAAAAAATAATAAACCATAACAATCTGGATCGTGTAGATTTTTAGGAAAAAAATTGGATCCCGCCCCTGTGATACCACTCGTACCCTCTTGTTACATTAAATGTAGTTCCACTTTTAATTTTCACTCAAAAACTTCAACTTGATGGTTCTAGGCTGGCTTTGCATGTCCATTCCTGCCAGTGAATTTAGAGCGCCAGTTGTAAAAATATACATATATATATATATATTTGTTTTCAAACCCACTAAAAAAAAAAGTGTTATAGAATATGAAATAATAAAACAAAACAAAACAACACCTCTACACACCTCCAGTCACATGCCAGTACAGTGAACATATAGATGACACATAGAACATAGAGAACATAGAGATGGACGATATAATTGGTTATTATTATCGGTTCACATCTGCATTGGTTTCAGGTATCGGCAAAAAGGTAATATCAAACATTGCCAATACTGTAGATACACTGTTGCGCATACCCACAATATTCAGAATGTCACACGGCCTGAAACATCTTAAATGTACCCCGACTCATTGAAATAGTTGAAGGACTATCAGATTATTCAAATGTATCCATTTCGTATCCAACTATTGTGCATTCAGGTGCAGGTGCATTCTACCTAAGCAGAATTGGTGCTTATATGAGGATCATACACGCTGTTTGAGAGGGGGCGGGGGGGGGCAAGGCCCCCACTAGTGATGAAAAGTTTAAATTTAAGTTTTTTCTAAATTCATTTGAATGTACAAAAACACAGTGAGTAGGAAATGATCAAAACGGCGATATAAAATTAAAAGCTTTACAAAATGAAACCGGGTAAAATAGTTTTAAAGGACCAGCAGCCGATGAGATTTGACCCTCCTGCTTCCCGTAGCAGCTCAGAGCTTTGTTTACAACATGGCAGACACCGCGGGTGCTCCGTACACTCATAAGTCGACTGGAACAGAGAATGAGCAAACCCTGCGATCATTGCGCGCTAGTCTAGATATGAAGTGGTAGATTGAGCGGTCGCTGTTCCAATCTACTTGCCAGCCGCCCCCGTGACAAAATTGGCATCCACCGGCCGTGGGAGAATGTAGACATTCAGCGAAGGTGGAATTACGTTGTTAGTGACTTTTAGTGCCGTAATCTACGTTGTTGGACATTGAAATGCTTTTAATCCTTTTATACTATCTTACCTGATGCATAACTTAGTGATTTACAACTGACAAGTCTATCCCTCCCATATTAAAGCACATGTATTCAGTGTTGTATTATATATAATGTAGAACTTCATAAATAATAACATATCGTACATTTGTTTTCATTCCTTATTTGTGAAGCGAAACTCGACACGTTCCATATGTTTTATTTATTTATTTGTTTAATTTGTTTTACAAGCCAACCTAAATGCATTGTTGACCAAAAGCCAGGGTGGAGGCCACGTCTTTGACTGTCATATGCAGAGTGTGTGGAAAGAAGTATCAGGTCCTCAGCAAAGACGAGCCTGTCCCAGTGGGATCGAGGTGTAAATAAGAAACGTGTGTGAGGGATCGTCCAAGGTCACGTCCTGACCTCTGTCAGTGCACAGCCCTTTAAAGTTCAGAGACAAAACGTGCCACCGCAAACTGGTCCACTACAGTGAAACAGATGTTACAGAGATAATATGTGGCAGATCATAGGCGTAGGTATCATTTCTTTGAGTGTTCAAAAAGAGGATGAAAATACCAAGCCATCGGTAAACAATATTTTTTTCTTTTACAATCCCAACGGACTGCAGAAAAAAAAAAGCAAACGGAGCTTTTTGTTGCATTTTGGTAATTACCTCATTTGTTCAATGGGTTCCCAGTTTATTATGATATGAAGCAAAGCCTGCAATCCCACAGTGTTGTCCATGACGTGCACAGGAGAAAGATGAGGAAGCCCAGACCTAAAGGATTGAGTGGGCATTGACTAGACCTCAGACTTTTGTTCTGTCTTCCTGAAATCAACACACAGTGGCCACGTTTACATGGGAACATTAACTGAAATTAAAAGTTAAATCCTCTTTAAACTGACCTTGTAAACATTTAATTCCGTATGCAAATTAGGTGACTGGTTTATTCCTCGAACAAGCTCCACTAATGAGGCGCAGATCATTAAAAAGTTAATTTTTCACTCAACGTCCTGTATAGTGGAAGTAGAGCAGCTGTTGCATTAACAGCTGACTTTGATTGACCAAAGTATCCATCTTCCTTCTCTGCTACTCTATCTCCTTTCTCCTGCTCAGTGGACGAAAGTGAAACCGTGTGTTGTTGTTGAGCTACTGCTTCAAAACTACAATCAAAATATGAGCGAAAACAGTTTTATCATGTGGTATCATGTTGTAGCTGAAAAGAAGGGGTTTGTTGTGTGTTTTTTCCCATTAGATGTGATATGTCACGTTCGGCCCCTGTCCAATCAGAACCCTTCCCAACCCACAGACCTAAAGCAGAATTCAAATAAAGCCGAATAAACCTGTTTTCCATGTAAACCTCAATTCAGAATTACTAGTTCCATGTAAACACAAAGGAGAACATTTAAAAAAAAAAAACATCATGTAACCATGGCCAATGAGGAACAAAAAATGAAAAAAAGTTAAAGATTTAAAACAGCAGTTGAGTAAATAGTGCAAAAAATAAGTGTTTAGGAGGGTATTAAATAATGAAACACAGATCACATTTTGGGCATCAATATTTTCAGCAAAGCTGAACTTAAAAAAAAATATGGGCCAGTGACAGACTAACTGAGCTGTATGGATTTCTACAACTGCAAAGTATTTAAAAACTGTCTTTGTTGTATTATTTTTTTACATACAGTATGACACTAAACTCTCTTTTTTCTCAGACCTGTATTATGTTATGGGTTTGCTATTATTTTCAGTATTTATCCTGGCTTTGTCAAGTTCTGAAACAGCCTCTTATATGTCATGGAAATGCCCATGTCATTTCAGAGTCTGATATCAATTAATACCAATATACACAGACTTTTTTCTCCTCCCCAACTTATTTCATGTTATGTAACTACAATCCACAACTTATTTAAATCAGTCATCAAGTGTCATCAAACCGGTCGCCATCTTCGAGGTACTCAGCAGGTAAAGAAAGCAGATCCCAAACGTCAAACGAAAGGAAATGGTGGATTTTTGCCGTGTTTTTGGCTGTACCAAACCGTGAAAAATGTTTAGAGTTCTACGAGGCAAAAGGCAAAAATCTGGACGACATTTGAATTTGCTCGGCTCATTACTTGTCAGGTAAGTGAATTGTTGATAGCAGCGGCTCTTAACTAATTTTCTAGAGTGATGATAAAAATAATATAATTCATATCATGGCATTATTGACTTAATATAATCACATTTAATAGCCTGCTACAGTAGCAACACAGTTCCTAAAATGTAGAGCTAATATTTGCTGTATTTGTTTGTATTCCAGGTAAAAGGTCTGACCTTTATCCAAAGGATGACCCAGATTGGGTTAGGGTTAAAACCAGCTAGGATACATTATAGACGGAAGACTCTCTGGGTCGTCATTGATCCAAGACGAGGGAGCCGACTCGTATGGATCTGCATCACCAATAAACCATAACTTTTCCAAATATGGTGCCCTTTTCCTGTGTGCCTTTGCATACTTTCTATGGTTTCGAACATTTATCCATCCCAGTGTTTACCTCCGAGTGCCTCCAATATGGCCGTGCATCCGGGTTACTGCCCTGACCCTCTATCGATGGACTGATGTTATCGGACATCCCAACCATTCATAGACATTTAGCGTGGAAACAAAGTGATATTATACATCATAGTTCACTTAGTCAGTGTAACATTGTGTTAAATATGAAAAAAACATCGCTAAGCTGCCAATAACTATGGACTAGTGGAGAGTTATCAGAGCAATGATCGCTACTGTTAGCATCTCAGTTAGCGAACATGGCTATTCAATGTTTTTTCTTTCCTGTGTGATTATTTTCACTTTTCAATAAAGTGTCTATTTGTACGGTTACCAAAGTACAAGTATGTGGCGTCTTAGTAACCCTAAGACGCCATGTACTTGTAAGGGTTAGGGTTAGGTTATAACCCTATATCGCAACAATTTTTAGGTTTAGGGTTAGATTTAATCTTAATCATGCAACCTAAACTGGCCAATGACTGACCTATCACGTGGCGTTAACTGGCCAAATAGCGGCGCCGCGTACGGATAGATAGTCATTATATTGATACAGCAACTATACAGATAGCCACTGCCTATTTTTTTTATCAAAAATCTTTTATCTTTTGGGTCAAAATGAACGGAACAAAATGTCACACAGACACTTTTAATAACACCCAGTGTCACAATATCAACCTGGTACATTGCTACTTTAGGTATGTTTTCCCTTTTTTTTAAATTTTTTACTTTGAGTCAATTATTGTGAGTGAGTTAGTCCCTGAAATCTCTGGTGTGTTTACATTCTGTTCATTATTTCTACACATTACTTTCAAAGGCTTGCAAGGTTGAAATTCAGTTTCACACACAGTTTCCTTATTATTATTCTAACCCACTTCACACTGCCCTCTGTGTGTTAATATGAGACTCCCCTCACCACAAATATCCTGATAATAAGTATGTGACACTCCCTCATTAAACAAACAAATAACTTGTGGGGAAAAGCAGGAAAAATAAACCAAGCAGTGCATGCCACTCTAGTATTCCTACTTGACCTTTTGAAACTGTGTTTTTGGTACATAGCTGTGTAATTAGGAGTGTGTATGGATGGGTGTGTCTTTTGCTGCCACACTGAACCTTGTATGCAGTGGAATCACTGAGCACACAGCAGCTCCACATCTGTAACAGGAGGCTAAATGGAAAGCAGAGCACCACTCAAACAAGGTTTCACTGTTTTCAGACGTGCGCGCGCACACACACACGCACACACAAGCTACAAAGATACCATGCATATACAGGATGCTTGTTCCCCATTCAGGTGGAGGGAGGCGCAACTGTAGAAATACATCTCCTTATGATGTTTCATTAAAAAAAAACTAAGAAACAAGAGCAATCGGAGAGGGTAAACCTCCACCAACACCAAGTATCCTCTTTTCCAGATAGTGGCAGTTATCTTGATCACTTTAAAGGCTTAGAGAAAATTTTTGTCCCTATTAATAATGATACTTTATGTCCAAATGTATGGGCACCCCCATTTTTTGAAAGAATTGTGATGAAATACACAATCAAGATCCGATCCGGATAAAATTCTGCACTACTGAGGAACAAACTCGACATAACTGAGTCAAATTTCATAAATCAATCTTTTACAAACTGAGATATGAAATCTTGAAATGTCACTAATAATTACAGATATTGATTTGAAAATTTTTGAAACTGATCCAGAATCAGTATATTGATGATGTTACGGAATATTCCATGGTGTGGCACATCAGACAAGGAACCAGACAAGGAAGACATTCGTGATTTGTTTGACACCAGTTTTGTTAGTTTGTTCCTGGGATTACCCTTGATATCTCACTCTATGAGACATTACATTTTGTCTGGATTCAGAACGCCAAAGTAAACATCCCCCATTGTTTTGCCGCGACTTTCAAACACCAGAAATGTGATGGGAAGTCACCTTGGCATAGTTTTTGGGGGCAAACAGAAGAAATCAAGGGAAGAATGATGTAAGAACACAAAGTCTTTACAGAGGAAAGCAAAGCAAATGACACCTATACTATGTCAAATCCAACAAAGTGCAAATACAAAGTCCTAAAAGTACTTATTAGAAATTCAACAAGGAAAAAAACAAGACTGAAAACCAAAACAATATCATGCACCCCTTTAGATAACTAAGAAAGACAATCAAGGGATGAAGCACACCAGGGTGGAAAGAGGAGAGAGTCTATTCACTCTCTGCACACATACTGTATATACTGACAGGACAGGGTATGTGCACACATATATACTGACAGGACAGGGTATGTGGAAAAAAACCCCAGGAAATTACGTCTCAAAGTCAAAGACATAACATGGACATAACACAGTGGGCCTGTACTACAAAGCTGGATTTCTTCTTATTGCAATAACTTCCGGGATTTATTCCATGTGTACTGTAGTATGACCCTAGTCAAAGGTATAGAGTAAGATTTTCCCGAAGTTTAGAAAAGAAACACCCTCTCCACTTTTTGATAAAATGCACATGTGCAACACTCTACCTGCTCCCAAAAGGGAACGTCTATTAAACGAGTGGGAGAGAGTGTGCACGAGCGCAGTTTTCCTCGTGCACAGCTCTGTTTACAATGGCAAGCTTCAAGAAATGCCTGAAACCATAGCTCACGAGACGCATAAACACTTGTAAAGGTGCGTTCACACTGAACGCGACTGTAGTGACTGCAGTCACTACAGTCGCCCACGATTTTTATTTATTTTTTTTATTTATTCAGTTCATTTTTTTTTGTCCTTTTTCATGCCGGAAAGGGCGACGGAAAAAAGCATTATGCTTATCCAGATCCGTCCCCTAATTTGAACACAGATAATTTTACATCCAACCTCGTTTCTTCCTTTTTTTTTTTTTTTTTTTTGTCCTTTTTTATGTGATGTATTCTCATGTGCAGTCATTGTTCCTGTTGTTACTCCTCTTCACTGTCCTTTTTCTCCGTATCTCCTCGGGCTTTCTTTTCCAGTCGTTGTTTACGTCCGTTGAGAAAATTTTGTCAATGGCGCTCAATGACCAGTTGATGAGTTCCATGTCGTCGCTGTAGAGTTCAATGAAGAGTTGACTTGAGATCTGTATGCATGTAGAAATGTACTCCTCGTTTTCCAATTTTTATGCCGATGAGTCGCGATGAGTCGCTTGAACATAGTGGCACTTTATGGTCACTCCATCACTTCATCGCTATGTGTGTGTGTGTGTTTGCCGCTGACAGGGGAGAGAGAGGGTTGATCACTTCTTCTTCGGCTGTATCATAGACAGCATCACTTTTATGTTTTAAATGATCAACTTAAAGAGTTACTAAAAGATGACTTCACGTAGAATGTAGTCTTATTCAAGAAGTTGAGAACTGGCCATTAAAGTGTTCTGCTTCGTGTTTACATGGAAATAATTATTCCCGAATTGAGGTTTCCATAGAAAACCGCTTTATTTGGTTTTATTTAATTTTGCTTTAGGTCTTGGGGTTGGGAAGGCTCTGATTGGACAGGGGACGAACGTGATGTATCATGACCCAAATTAACTTAAAGAGGAATTTAGCAAGTTAAGTGTTTACAAGAAAAGAAATTATCTAATCCGGAATAAAAATTGGAATACACCAGCCATCTATTTCAGATTTAGGTTCAATTCTAAATTAAATTAGCATTAGGAATTAAGTGTTTACATGGTGAGTTTAAAGAGGAATTAACTTTTATTCTGCTTTAAAGAGAAATTAAAGCTCCCATGTAAACGTGGCCACGTGGGAGGGGCTGCTGCCTCGGCCCTACAGACAGTGACGGTCGGGGGAGTTGTAGCTTGAAGTCGCTTAAAAAGTTCATATATTTCAACTTTGAGCGACGAGGTCAGGCTTGACTAGTCGCTCAAATCACGCAAGAGGGGAGATAACTTGAGGTTCACTATAAACACTGACAAACAAGAAAAAAAACCTCTAGGATTAGAGCAACACAAGACCAACAAACATGATAACTGACAAAGAACCCACACGTGTTTGAACTCATAACCTTCAATTAACAGGACCATAACAAACCAATGTGCTGTACAAACAACAAGGACTACTTAAGGAAAATAACACATAACCCACCCACAAACCCCAGATGTTGACAGTTGTTCTTTCGACGTTAGCCAAGGATAAAGCTTCGTTCTTTAGACGACTTTGCTGCGTCTTTGCTAAAATGTCATATATAAAAGTTGTGATAAAATCCATGTCACGTTATTTCAGTTTTGCATGTAGCGTGCACATGATTTAGGCCGTGACGAAGTTATAATCAATTTCTTATTACTTCCTCATCCTCAATCCTCTTTGTTTTTCATTACACCGTAAATCCATTTCTCACTTTGTGGATTTATTGCAGTTTTACTCTTTGAAAAATATGTCATTTCTCACTAGATAGGACAATAAATAATGATGCAGATTGTTTTTACAAGAGCTCGGTCTACATCTAACGTCACTAGGAAGGAAAGCCTGATGATAACCAGGCCAACATCCCCTAAATCAGTCAACTTTTTGTCATCTTCAGCACTAGTTAGCATATAATTTACAAACCCTCTACATTTGTCAGTAATATTATTTTACACTTCCTATATAGTCTACAATAGCTGACCTTGAATCCATAACAAATGGGTTCAGTGGAACGACATTTTTTACAGTATATATATATATATACATGTGTATTTTTTTTACCGTTAAAGCCTTATTGGCCTAACATTAACTAAATGATCAAGAGTTAAACATTTCCACCATCAAACAGTAGCCTATGGGTTGCCAACTTTGCACTTCAATTTTAATTTCATTTATTTGGTAGGGACAATTTACATAAATCGACGTAACAGTACATAAATGCTGTATGCTAGTTTTTCATCTATAGTTCCCCTAGAGTTCAAACATAGAGTACAAAATTACAATACAATTCAATAAAAACAAAAACAAACAATAAAATATACATACAGACAGCTACGTAGAGCAGGATTACATGCAGCATATAATGTCCAACAAACCAAAAGTTGTAATATCTAGGTATGGCAAATGAGGGTTAAAAAGAGGTTATTTTTCAATTTCCGATAGCCTACAGTACCTATAAGTTTGAAAGTGTCAGCATTTTGTACTTTTCATAGCCCAAATCGCTAAACATTGCTATTTCCTAACCGCTGTAAGGCAGGAGGACGCCACACCCCTTCTCAAAAGCACATTGCTGCTCTGCTTCTGTTCCCATAGCGTGTTTTTATGTGTTTGCGCATGCACAGTCAGTTCCCCAAAAGGAAAACCATTTACAAAAAAAGGCATCTCTTTACGCTGCCTTTGGACGTAACCGCACTATGCTAAATGCCATACGTAAGTTCACAGTGCATTAGTGAATTGATTTCATGTGACCGTTGCTGCTACGTTCTCTAGCTAAAAGCAGGATAACACTACAGGCAGGATGACAGCGCTAGAGACGATAAAGAAACTTTTTTTTGAGGAAAAACAACAGCTTTTAAAAGATGGGAGACCAACACCTGAACTACAAGACCTTCAGCAAAGGTAAGGTCAGAATATTGTTGGTATTTTCTACAGTGAATGGAAGGATTGGCTTTGTGGATGAGCCTCACTGAGGCTGTTCCAAGTTGTTGTTGTAATTTTCTCCGTGTTTCTTTGTTTCCAACACAAACAACAGATACGCTGTCGTGTCATGAGATATATCTTGTTGGGAGAGTATGGAGGTTATATTAAATAATTGTTTATGTTTCTTTAATTGTGTTTTATGATGTTGAATTTGTTAGATGGCTAAATGCTTGTTCATGTGGATCTTGTTGGGTTTTTTGTTTCTTATTATGAATTTCATATTTTGATAAGCACATTGAAATTACTTTGTTGTATATAAAGTTGAATTGAATTGAATTGAATTGAATTAACACTTGCCAGCAGAAACATATGAAATTGTCATTGGTGTTGACATTGGTGGTCTCGATTCGGAACGCCCTGCCTACCCAGTCCTAGTGCACGTCACTGCCAATAACATACTGTAGTATTTGAGGTATTTTCCCACACATGCCTATTTCCTCGAGTTTTAGCCCCCTGAAAAGTTACTTTCAGAGCTCTCCTAAAAACAGGCTGTTTTGGGGTCTTCATGCATATGCATGAGTACGGTGTCTGTTGACGGCAACTTCATGCCTCCATTGCGAATGTGTTTTGCTATCCACACACACTTGTTATTGTTTTCAGCCAAAAAACTGCACATTACAGTAAAACACATGGATATTTAAGCGGCTATTGTGATTGTGAGTCCGACAAACGCTTCTCCACGGTGTGTGTTTATCACATCATTAGCGGAGTCTGTCATTTGTTTCAAACATTCACCAAGCTGCTACGTAGCTTTCTTCTCCTCCTCACCTCTTCTAACCACAGAAATAGTCCATTTAAAGTAATAATAATTTGTTTTGTCTGAGCGCTGCGTCAAATTGGGTCACAAACACGTTAGACCATCCCATAAAGGCGATACGAGGCAGTATAACGGCTACAAAAACTGAAACTGATTGTGAGCCCCCGTGCTGCTCTTCGCATTATCTATTTACTGGATTATCTACTGTATTTACTGAACGTAACAATATTATCTGTGGATAAAGGGACTAAGGGTTAAGGGAGCGCTACACTGTGGCTGCCCTCTGCGCCTCAGGGAGGAGTTAAATGCAGAGAACAAATATTGTGTATGTAGCTTTACATATATGACATTAAAGTATTATGTATATTCTATGTTAAAACGCAGTGTTTGTTTTAGCTGTGAGGTTGTTTGAGAGGGAGGAGCTCACATTCTTATGTTGGGTAGGAGTGGCCAGGATTATCAGAAGGAGTTTCCACTTTATGACTCATAATGGGGGAAATTCCAACTCGCCTGTTTGAAGCTGACTTTTTTCAAAATGTGGATTAACAAAGGAGGGAGGAAAAATAACTTTTTCAACTTTGGCCCTCTGAATGAGGCTAAATGGATGTATATCACTGTAGCAAATCCATTATAAAGTGATTTTTTTTTTCATAATACTGCCCCTTTCAGTCTACTGAAACTAGACTACAAAAAATGACCAAATTAAAAAAAAAAAGTGAAACTAAATAATATTAATTAAAAAAATATGAATTAGTCTACATTTAACTGTCAAAACAAAAACATATTACACTTCTAGTGACAATACGATGTAACAGTATTAGAATGATGACGACAAACTTGCGAAATTTGTTGTTAACAGGGGCTAGCAACTAAAGTACTCACAAATAAAAACACAAAGAACCAAACCATCTAAGCTTGAAACGTGTGGAGAGATCATTCAAGACTTTAGAGAAAATCAACCAACCAAAAAACACGCACTGCTCAAATGCACCTTCAATAGTGAGAGAAGGCAATCAAGGAGATGGCCTTTACCTGTGAGAGAACAGAGTCAGCAAATCTAACCTAAGCATGTTTTCTACACAAAAACAGGACAGCGGGTTTCAAACACAAGAAGGACAAAATGCATCAGAAATGAAGACAAATGAAAAAGTCATGACCATATTTACAAGACAAAACCAAATTAACTCCTCAACTAGAAATACTGAACACCAAAAATGCCTAAAGATCTTAGGTCAGGATGTCCTTAAGGTTTCTGACATCCGTATGCATGAAGTACACCCTGTACATCCGTTATTTACTTTGAAAGCTGGCACCAGGAAATGTTGCTGGCTAACAATATTTTGGCTGTGATGAGGAATTTGCTTTCATATTTACAAGGATGTGGCCACTGTGGTTATTTTAGCTTTAATCTGGGGTATCTGAAGAAAAACATTGCTCTCAAGTCAAGTGGACCATGAATGCCTTTGCAAGTATAGTTTGTATTGTAAAAATGTTAGCTACGACTTTAAAAAGAAAAATCTTCTACCTGTTAGGATCCAAGATGAGCAATTTCTATTGCAAAAATGTGATTGTTTTTGATCTGAAGGCCACATTATCCACATTCATGTCAGCATTTAGAAAAATGATCAATCAGAGCAGTGGTTTCGTCATGTTTGTATAGTTTTGTAGTTATTTTGTATATCTCTCTGTCATTCTCTGTATTTGTATTGTTGTTTTGTGTTTTCAATAATTTTTGTGTATTTCTGTTGAAATTGTATGTGTTCTTCTATTATCGTTGAGTATTTTAGTAATCTAATTGTATGTTTATGGAGTAGTTTTGCACATTTTGTGTTTTTTTCGGTAATTTTCTGTTTTTAGGTTCCTTTTGTGTATTCAGCTGTTGTTCTGTGAACTTCTCTGTCATTTTGTGTGTTTTGTTGTCCTCTGTGTATTTTTTGGTCATCTTGAGTATTTTTGTTTTTGTTTTGCATATTTTTTCTGTTATTTTTGTAGTGGCCATGCATGTTTTTGTTGTAATTTTGTTTACCTTTGTTGTCCTTCCGTGTCCTTGTATTTTGTGGTAATTTTGTGCTTTTAAATGGGGGTGTCACAAGATTAGACTGAGGGTCACCAGTTGAGTAGGTCTGCATTAGATGTGCATTGATTAATAGGTTAAACCCTGATGAGAGGAAGCTGAATAAAGCTTCAATGTGATGTCTATGTTAAAAAGATACATTAAACATTATATCAAATATTTAAAAGTTGTGCCCAACCATAAGTTCTCTGACCTAAATCAGTTGAATGTTAATTTCATTATATAATACATATTAATTTGGTTGTGGGAGCAGCACTGGTATATAGAGGTGTTACTACATTGGAAAGGAAAGTGGTTGTGCGCACTTTCACTGAAGTATAATCTTAACCCAGTTTAACTGCTGAAATAAATGCTTTTGGACTTAAAAAATCACACTTCTCAAATGTAAAAAACAACTGTAATGTTAGTGCAGGTACAAAAAGTTGTAGAAAATAGGTCATACAGTGACAAAAGTATTTGTATGACTAAATTTGAAGTATTTTCAATAAGTGCATTACTTATTAAAATTAAATATTTGGCTAATGCTGTTGGTATTTTTGTCCCCGTGTGTGGTGGCGGCACATACACAAAGAAAGAGCTTATTTTTGTCTAACTAAGATAACAAGGCAGCAGAAGCTGCAGTGGCTAGGCAAGATAACCAAATGGGAAAGCCCCGGCAGTGCAGATGAATTAAACTGCAAAATGGGTTAAACAGTGAAGAATCAGTGAAGCACCTACATCTAATTAGTGTGAACAGATCTGTTATAACAGGGGTTTTCAACTTTTTCAGGCTGCGACCCCCAAAATAAAGGTGCCAGAAACTGGGGATCCCCACTATACCTGAAGGTGGTTGAACACAGACATGAACATTGAATAACAGTCATGTGGAAACAGGTCTATCTATAAGGGGGAATAAAGGGGAGAGATTTTTGAGTCCCATCCATAAAGTCAGCAAAATGATGGTCCATTGTTCTATGAATCTGTGATAACCATATTTATTTATTCATCTGAATAATATCCACTGTCATCCAGGAAGTTCATTATTACTTGGGTCATAGTATATAATCATCTTAAAGATGTAAATCCTTGTTTTGATCAGAAATAAAATGTGTTAAAAAGTGACCAAAAATGGTGGAAAAGGTGGTGAAATGGGATTATAAAAACAACAGAAATTGGTTCAAGGTGGCCAATTAGAGTGGGCAAAAACGGACAGAAAAAGTGGTAAAAAAAAAAGGTTCGAAGTCTCATTGTTGGCTGAAAAGTGGCAGAAATGGAGGGAGTGCGGGTTGGGGTAATGTAATTTAAAAAATAGGAACAAATAGCTTAAACTGGCACATAATGGGCATGACAAACTGTGAATGTGGTTAAATTGGCAAAAAAATAAATAAATACCCATGAAATATGGTGAAAAGAGGTTAAAACTTTAAAGTGACAAAAATGGGTCAACATATGCAACATTCGGTGGGTAAAAGTAGTGGAAAGGGTTTAAAAGTGCCAAAAATGCATTAAAAGGACACAAAATATGGACAGGAAAAGTGATGAAAATAGGTTACAATATGGCAAGTTTTGTGTAGTTGCAGAAAAAGGGTCAAAATAAGGAAAAATTCACTCAAATTGTTAAAAAAAATATACATTCTTAGTTTCTTGAAGGCATATGGCAATCCCCTCCCAGTGTCTTTCGACTCCAAGGTTGAGAACTCCTGAGTTATAATATTGGTGGGGGAAAAAAACATATCGGTGCTTCACTAGTTTAGAGGTTTAGAAATGCGTCATGTACTTTCACTTGATCTTCTGCTCAATGGATCTGGAACCACATCCAATCGTCCCTTCAACTATTGGGTCCTATATTCTTGCATGAATTCAAAACCCTTTTAAATATAAACAGAAATGTGCACCAACCACAATGAAAGCTCAGGTCTTAGGAAGCTAGGATAAGGCCTTTTAATAACTGATTTTAACGAAGGGAAAATTGGGAAATGTCATTTAGAAGCAGAAATGTACAGTATGTTCATTACATGGCTTTGAAGCACTTGGCTCTCATTCAAGAATTTAAAATATCTACAGGATACAAATGACTTTAAATCACACATTATGGAAAAATATGTAATACATTTGACATTTTTACCCATTTTTGGCCAACCCTGACTTGTTCATGAGTTGAACATAGCGCATCAGATGTAAATGGCGGTAATCTTTGCCAAATAGTGGGAGCAGTGTACGCCAGACCAAATCAGGCCATATCACTTAAACCTCAGTGTTTAATAACTCAAGGAAGACTGTTTTCCTGGTAAATCTTTTTTTTCCCATCTACAAAGAAGGGGGTTGGTAATTTCCCCATTGAATAAAGGCTTGTTTTAATATCTACATTTTGTTTAATCCATTTTTTATTAACAGGGATTTACATTTTGCCTTGCAGCTTGAGAACATAGGCTATTCTTTTAGCCAAGAAACTTCAAACCTCCTATTGCACAATATATTGTGTTTGTTTTACAAAATGAAAAAAAAAAAAGTCCAGTTAAAAGGCAATCCCAAGGATTTATGGCTCCATCGTGCCTCCATCCTTCATTTCATTCACCCATCGCTCAACCATCTGGGTCCTCAGAGGTCACTGTGCGTGTCTGTGAGTGCACGTGTGTTTGGATTTACTCCATTAATATGTTTGAGCAAGTGGTGAAACAGCCTGTGACGAAGGGAAATAGTGGGCAGAGGATGCTGACTCATGCTGAGCAGACTCACACCAAGGACAGACAGTCCAAAAGTGCACAATTCTGATGAATGGTGAAGTAAAAGTATATATTTCAGATCTGTTCCCAACAAAAGAAAAGAGGATCATTTTGAAGATTTTGAGGGATTCATAAAGAAACCTGTCATTTTCGCCATTTTCAAACAATAATTAACAACCCTTAAATAGTCACACTAGAATAAAACAAAAAAAACACCTCGAACTTCTAAATTGCTGTTGCTGTTACTGTATTAGGAATAAAAGTAGGTTAAATATATTCACCTGTGAAGTGCAAATGCCCGAGCGAGGACTTACTCCGTGAGTTTCCTCTTGGAAGTCAGGTGATAGGAAGAAATATTTAAAGAGGGGCTAAAGAGAAGCTAGGGGTCAAAGGTCGCTTGAAGTGAGTGTCTAAGGAGCTGTTTGGAGAAAAGAAAGGACAATTTGAAGATGATCTTGGGACGCCAAAAGCAACTTTACCGATTTAGCCGCGACTTTGGAGTCTGATCATTGTTGAATAAAGAGTAAGGTTATTTTGGGAGGATTTTGTACAAAAATGAAGTATTTGTTTTTGAGGACTAGGGACATCGGTGATGAGGGATACTTTAAATCAACAAGGGTCAAAGCGTAAAAGCTAGCATTGTGCCTAGTGTTTTTAAAGCATGCAACTGTGAGGGTTAGAAATGAAGGCCATTATGTGGCAGAGGGTTGTTGTTAAAAACAGGGAAAGTCCCAGTGGAAAGAGTGAAGACTGGAGGCAGGGAGCCAGTTTGCCTCCAGACTGAACATCTCCACTGCTTTGAACTATGTGTTGAAAATGTTGCGTCTGGATGCTTTTTATCGACTACTGTTCAGCTTTTAACTCACCTATTATGTTGTGATGCTTTCTGCAAATGGATTTTAGACTTTTTAACCTCCAGACGATAGAGGATTAAGATCAACACCTGTGTCTCTCAAAGACATGTGAACCTTTGAATTTTATATCGCTGTTTTTATTATCTTCTCGTTACTGTGTTTTTTGGCACTTAAAATATTTGTATATTGTAGAAGTTATATTAAAAATTGGGAGAACTAATTAAAACTTTTGACTACTAGGAGGGGCAATGCCCCCCCCCCCCCCCCCCCCCCCCCCGCGCAAACTCTGCTAGTTATGTCTCTGATGAACTTAGAGAACTAAAGTGTACCTGTGAATATGTTATGACTTATTCCGATAATCTGATTATTAAGTGTGACTATGACATAATCTTTGGTATTATTAGAAATAATGATGAATTGCACCGCAGATTAGAGATGAACAATTTTGTACGTGAAATATTTCATAAATATAGGAATGCTTGTCTCTATCAAAGATCAGGAAGTAAAAACAGTAGACAGTTTTAAGTTTTTAGGTGTGACTCTCTCTAAAATTAAAAATTAAAAAAAAATTGAAAAAATTAAATTGCATTAGCCTGCGTTCAACCCATAGAGGGCAGTCACTGACATTTTACAACTAAAAACGCTAAATTTAAATACTAAAATGTGAAGAACGGGTCTATGATAAATAAACTACATTACGTCATACCTAATTAAATATTCAGCAGAAAAAAAGTGGTTTTAGGTAAGGATGCACCGATCGATTGGCATTAATTTCCTTTATTTTGGGGGATCGGCGATCGGACAATCCTTGCATGAGAAGCCGAACTATTCTACCTCTGTGAAGTTCTTAAAATCCGACTTGAAGTCATAGCCGCTGCCACTCTTTCTGCTGTGAGATGACTGACAGGCCCCGCCCACCAGGTCATGTGTGCATGTGCGCGCGTGCCTGCGACACGGGATAATAACAACACCCGGAGCACGGTTAGCCTAGCATGTCCGCAGTTCAGCAGTTTTACACAAAAAAGAAAGCAAAGGATTGCAATTTGTGATTTGTAGAAAGCGGAAATAAGTCTTGGTGGGGTAGCAAACAAAACGCAACCACATTCACCATAAGACACCATCACATCGCTGAGTATGCAGCATTTGAAGCTAGCAATCAAGCTAAAGCTAGCGGGAGCAAAGATGCACTTTATTATTTTTGTAGAATGTTTGACTTTTGGGAGCTTTTATCGTGTAAGCTGTTGGAAGTTATTTTTAGTTTGATATTTTTACATTTAGAGATCCACAAAGCTGCGGCATTTGGGCAGTTGTTCTGTGTTTATAAAATGTGAAAAATAAAAGACTATCGGAACTGATGTAATTTGGTATTTTCAGCAATGTTGTAAACTTTAATATATATTTGAGATAGCTACCTCACGTGCAGTTAAAACAACAACTTTGTATTGTTTCATATATATTGTTCAATGTTTTACAGTAAAATAAGATTGAAACGTTCAAAGTGTCTGCTGTCAGTTATTAGAAAAAATTGAGATCGGCCAAAATCGGAATCGGCAGGTCAAGCTTTTTAAAAACACTTTAGGGATATGATATACAGCGCATTTGCAATGGTGAGTTGTTGTTTGTCCCAACCAGTTGAGGTTTTTTCTTTAAATTTCCTGTATGCTACATGCTACTTGCTAATTCGTGTGTGATTACCACGTAGCTAGTGTGAAAGCGTGCTTTGGAAAACAGCAAAGGTGCATATTTAAGAAACAGTGTGCGCTTCTTCATCGATGGATTTCATTTCATAGCCTGGTCTAATTACATATTTGTATTCAGTAAATTAAAAAATAACACCAGACAAAACCTCTGCCTGGGCTTTTTATCATTTTACCACTGCATTAATCCTGTCAACAGATGTTACCGATATCTAAATTTTGATTATTTTACCACAATTTAACCCAAAATGCTAAAGTTAGCTGATGATTTTGTGCTGTACTTCAACAGTAATGGTGGTCTGGTTACTTCTTTGTTTAGGTTTGTTTGAAAACATCACGGTATCTCTCT
Source organism: Gouania willdenowi (assembly GCF_900634775.1). Classification (NCBI taxonomy): domain Eukaryota; kingdom Metazoa; phylum Chordata; class Actinopteri; order Blenniiformes; family Gobiesocidae; genus Gouania; species Gouania willdenowi. The sequence continues at coordinate 24,473,796 of NC_041061.1, read as the reverse complement.
CCAGTGGACAGAACCGTGTAGTTTGGTGTCGGCACTGTCAATAGAAAAGAGTTATAACTTTCTGAGTTGACCAAATAAAAGGAATCCAGAATAGAAGAACATTTAGCGTCTTTCTTTGGAAGCAACAACATCTGCTAGAAATTATGGTTTATTACTTAACATCTTTTTCATGTCACACTGCGACAATGCAAGTATTGTAGGTACAAACCACCCCATATTTTCTAAAGTTTTTCTCAATTTGTGTCATGGCTGGTTTATTAGGGGCTTATGGTGGTTTCTGAAGCCAGACCAGCCAAAAACTGTGAGTATAAATGGCATTAATGAGGACAGAAATCAGTCTAATGTCACAGATTGGATTTTGCTTTGGCTTATACTAATTTGGTTTGATGTATTTTCAGTAGTTTTCCTCTTTTTCTTGTGTTTCTCTCTCTGTCCATGTCTCTCTAACATTTTGTTGACCTGCATACTGTGACGTTCGTGTGAAGGAATAGTAAATATACTCTCTTAAATCTAGATCAATAATCAATCCTTCAATTAGATCCATCATTGCCAGTTTTAACAGATATTGCAGTTTACGCGTATGATCCAGATACGTTTTCATTAAGCACAGACAGGCAGCAGTTGTGATTTTAAGTCCATTTAATGACAAAAACAAAAGGCCACAATGTGCAAAACCAGGATGGGTAAAATTTCAAATTAAATGAAATAATTAAACTTAAAAAAATTACATTAAAAGAACAAAGAAAGGTTCAAACATAAACTGACAATAATCCAGCAGAGACATAACAGAGCACAATGCACCAACAAGTGCACCTTAAATAGTTCGGGGAAGGTAATCAGGAGATAAGGAACACCCGAGTGGAGACAGGAGGGAGGCGACTACATACACTCGCTTACCTAAATATACTAACAAGACAGGAGGTGTTGAAACAAACAAGAATCCATTCCCTACATAGCAGAAACAATATAAAATCATAATGAAATACCAATACAAGATTAACTAAAGCAAATAATAGTCCAACTGAAAAAGACCCAATGATCATAAACTAAACAAATCAAAAAGCAAAGGGTTGCTACAGGAAACCTAACAGAATGTGCCATTAAACAGAGTGAACAGTAACAAGAAATCTAAACACAAACGCAACCCACCAACCCCAAGATCAATATAAAGGATAGAACTAGAGATTTCCTGATATCAGATACTGCCCAACACTTATTTTCTTATTTGCAATATTAAACAATTCCGTTATATACATAGACTTCTTCCCCCACCAACTTAATTTTAAGTCACATATATAATTAAACTACAATGTTACTGCAAGCCTAATTTTAATGTGATGCCCTAGGTTCCCAAAGTGGGGTACGGGTACCCCCAAGGGTACAAAAATTGTCATGGGGGTATGTGGATAAAAATGAAAAACACTGACAACATTCGAAACTAACATATAAATAGAGCAGTTAATGCTAATGTTAGGTTAAAGCTAATGCTAGGTGAATGCTAATACTAGTTTAATGCTATTGCTAGGTTGCTCTTAATGCTAGGCAAATGTTATTGTCATGTTAATGTTAAATGCAAGGTTAATGCTATTGCTAGGGTATTGCTATTGCTAGGTTAATGCTAGGCTAATACTTGGCTAATGCTAGGCTAATGCCAGGTTAAAGCTAATACTAGGTCAATATTAATGCTAGGCTAATGTTAATGTTGACACTATGTTAATGCTATTGTCTGGTTATTGCTGATGCTAGATAATGCTAATGCTAGCTAATGCCAATGATAAGCTAATGCAGTGTGACGCGGGCCAATTGCAATGCAAATATTGTAGTTATAATAATAATAATTATTATTATTATTACTATATATTATTCCTTAACAGGATAGGTAAAATTCACTGTTGGGCTACATTACATATGACATTACATTATTATGTTGCAGTGTACAGGAGTAGGGGGTACATGGCTTCAGGTTAAATGTCTGAAGGGGTACGGGACTGTGAAAAGTTTGGGAACCACTGCCCTAATGGATATATTTTACATTAAATATAATTTGTGAAAATGTAAAGAACAGGTTGTTACACAATATTTTTTTTCATTTTTTTGTTTAATTGTGATGTATTATTTCATTCTTTACACTAAGACCCTTGCATTTGTTCTGTACCTTGTTTGTAGGTCTAATGGACAGGAGGGCTTTTACAAAAAGGGTTTTTGAGTCTTCTTCTTCTTCTTCTTCTTCTTCTTCTTCTTCTTCTTCTTCTTCTTCTTCTTCTTCTTCTTCTTCTTCTTCTTCTTCTTCTTCTTCTTCTTCTTCTTCTTCTTCTTCTTCTTCTTCTTCTTCTTCTTCTTCTTCTTCTTAAAACATTCTTCCCTTTCACCATGTTGGAAATTATCCCTTAAATTTTGCCCCTTTGATGGATCCGGTACTAGATTCATGACACCTCAAACTCACCTGGTAATTACAACCAGTTTGCACTGAGGCCTGTCGTTGGCTGTCGGCCCAGCGTGCAGGTAACGCTCTGTGCATTATTCTGACCGTAGATAGTGGATCAGGGATCAAATTTCATAAATTCCCGTAAAATTAAAGACTTAGGAAGGCAGAATCATGATTAATGTAAGATGAGCGTGCTTAGAGGAAAATATGCTGCATAAATTACCTCTGCTTTAGAGGCTTTGCTCGACCCGTCAAAAGCACTAAGTTTAAAATCCAGGACAAATGTCTTTTAAAGGCCCTATTGATTTACTGTTTGAATGGTTATTTATGATTGTCCTCCACTTGTGTTGAGTCTCGTATGGACTGCTGACCTGTCCAGGGTGTACTCTATACCTTTAGTCCAAACCACAGTGTGATGCATACACACATAGGTCTATATGGGGAAGAAGAAAGATAGATTCTGGTGAGGAAGATACCGATGATGAGCTTTCCAGACGCGGACATTAGAGCTTGCTCACTTTTCAGTGATGACGCACAACCGCTGGAGATTTAGCGCAGCTGGATGTCAGCATCTTAGCTCCTCTTTTTTTTGAGAAACGAAGAGCTTATGTGAGTGATGTACGCTGATTTCATTCCCTCTGCTCATGTAAAGTCAACCCTGATTTAGCCTATGTCTGCTTCTGAGCCTTACACAAAACTCATACTAATATAAAACATCTGGACGCCTACATACGTATTTTAAGACACATAACTGCCTCCAAATGAAACAAACATACTTTGAATTTTACGTTACCTCAACCTCACCCAATCAAAAAATTAGGATCAGACATGGCAATGTACCATCTTTGCAAGAATGCAAAGATGGCACCGAAGCAGAAAAGTTTCTTTGAGAATTGTTTTTCATTTATTCTCATTGTGATTTCTTGTGTTGCTTCGTCAGATGAGGAGGATAGTGAATTGCTTGATGCGGGTCAGAGCAGAGTAACCCACACATTCCGCATCCAGACTGCGTTTGTTTTGTCCACCTTGGATATGCTACTCTTAGATTTACATACAAAGTATCCTGTCTGATCTCACTCTCCCTCTGAAACCAGTACGTGAGGCAGACCCTGCACAGTCACAGATGTCCGTACGGACTCAAAGTGGACCTCCGTAAGTCTGTTCCAGCTGAATATGTTTCTGCCTTTAGACTGTTTCTTCTCCACATTGGTTTTCCTTTTTTGGCGGGCTGTGTCGCGTAACCGTGCCTCACGCTGCAATGGGCCTCTAGTAACAGCACAAACTAGCTTGTGGAGCATTGATTGGGGTTAAGATTATTAAAATCAGTGTTTGTTTGTAGAGCTGTGTTCAAGCGACTCAAAAAATAAGCGGTCACATAAACAAAAGTGTAGTAATTACAGTGATGCCCGTGCTATTAAACATTTTTTTCTGTTTTTAATCATATCAAATGAAAAGCATTTACATGGATCATGTAAAATATTGACAATGATAGTTAGAACATGACTAATTAAATCATCTCTCCTAGTTATTAGGGCCCGAGCAACAACAGTACTTATGACCCTATTGTAATGCAACTCGTTTTCATTATTATTATTATTATGTGTGTGCCACGTCCCAACATGCGTGTGGTTGCAAGGGCCCGTTCAACGCTGCTTGCTGCTTTAATTCTTTTTGTTTCTTTTAAATGTTTTACAAATCATTTTGTGCATCTTGGGTAAGGTTGTATAATCGAAGAGTTAGTAAAAAGAAGAAATAAACTGTACAGTTATAGTCACGCCTTTTTATAGCAGCTAGTTTATATATAATCTACTCCTCATTAGTGAGTGAATTAATTTTGTTCCAACCTTTAGTGTTATCAATAATACTAAATCCTCAGGGGGTCATTATGGTTAAAATCCACAATTCTTCTTTTTTCTTCTGAATTGGGGATTTAATGTTTAGGCTAAATTAATAGCTTGCGAGCTCGTAGTGTCAGGCCCATAATCTTCAGTGTGTGTTTAACGGAGATTTTTCACCTTTATGTACTGTAACTGTATCATGTTTTTTTATTGTTTTGTTTTTTTGCAATGTGTGTTTGTTGTCCTATTCCACTGAGCTTCTATCTTGTTGTATTGGAGACAACGTGAAAATGAAGCTGGTGGGGTTTTGGCTGGTTTTTTATTCTCCTGTGTAGCATAACAACACGGAGATCATCCATCATCTCCTGTATTTCCAGCTAGTGTAGGGTGTGCAGGAATGCATACAAATACTCAAACTACTCATCTTTTCATACCTTAAGCTGTTGTTTTGATGACAGTGTCCTTGTGCAAAGGTTGTCATGCACACAATGTAGCACAATGTCTAATTGATTTGATTATCATCTGAATATAATCCCAGAACAATAACCAAACTCTCCCAGGGGTGGAGTGGAGTTCATGCATATCTGGCTAATGTGATGGATTGACCCGTGCAGAGAAACACCCAAGTTATTACAGTCTGACTCGGACATTTAATCACAGTCCAATCATTGATGTCACTGCTGACTTTCAGAGCGCAGAGCCAAACTGACATCAGTCTGAGACTTAGTTCAACTATCTGGAACAGGAAAGACATTAGGAATATAACACAAGGTGTGCGTTACACTGTGGCCCCTTTCATCGCTCATCATTTCAACACATGCTCTGCAGTCATATCACACCCTGATAAGAGTCTCAAAGCTTCAGTAAAATCCTCCCCTGGAGCTTTTCTCTTTAGCTAACTAATCTGAAAGCCATCAGGTCTGCAGTTACTGGTGCTGGAGGGTGAGATGTGAGTAGTGTTGTAGTACTTCAAACTGGTCTTTGTCTCAAGAGCATTTTTATTTTGCCTTATCTGGGTCTTGAACTGGCCAGACTCTGGAATTTCTGTCAAAACCAGCACTGATTTTTAACTTCATTAACACTAGAAGTCCCACAGAGGTGTCAAATGAACTTTTTACCTATAAAACCCAGAGAGGTGTCATTTGACCCAAAGAGAACACAAAAATTATTTATTTTTAATGACAGTGTGGTGTGAGAAATGTGCAAAAGAACAACTGTGATTTGTTTTCAATGGTTTTTATTTAGAAGAATCTCCTTCATCCTCTTATTGAGACTCGTGACATACTTGGCACTGCCACGGTATCTCTCTCCTACATTTGCCACATGTGTATTTGTGGCAATGAACACATCGCACAGTTGCGCGATTGCTCTTGCAGCAATGGTTGATCTGACACTTAGCCCTTTTCCCAGGGCCAGGTGTAGGCGGTTGTTGTTGGCGCAGTTGCTCTTTGAGTGCCTTCTTTTCACTCACATGAGAGTTAGCCAACTCTCTTGCTAGCTGAACCAGGAAGTCCACCCGTCTCTCCTGCACCCCGGTGCATGCTTGATAAAGCAGATGTGCATTGAGTGCCGCCATGTCGATCATGTTGTAGAACACGGCGACTGGCCATCGCCGTGTTCCTGTGCGCACACTGTACTCCCGCACCATCTGGTCCATCACATCCACTCCGCACTTTGTGGTGTTGTATTGGGTGATGGTGTTTGGCTTCCTTTTGATGGTTTCCTCAGTCTCAACCACGCTGTGCATGCTGCTGAGAATGTAGACGGTCTTTTTTCGTTTGGGCGCATACACCGTCAGCGTGGCACCAGTGGTGGAAAACACCTAAAAAAGAAGAAATTGTTGTTATTATAGCGGTTTTAAACACAATGACACACTCAGAGGTGTTGATGGAATAAAAAAGACCAACAACATACCTGAGTGGTGAATTCCTTGCGGTCCATCTTTCTAGTTGACTGAGGAATTTCCCGGCGAATCTTGTTGACTGTCCCGAGGATGGTGGTTTTCCGGCTGAGCAGTCGTCGTGCAAGTGTCAGTGATGTAAAGAAATTGTCCGTGGTGACCGTCCTGCCTTTGTCCATAAATGGTTCCATCAGCTTCATCACCACACTCTCAGAAAGTCTCTCCTCACTGGGACGACTGGGGTCCTTTCCAAGATATGGGAGGACATTGCAGATGTACTTTGTTTTCAAATCACAAGCCACCCAAAACTTTATGCCAAATTTGTCGGGTTTTGTTGCAATGTACTGCAGGAAACAGCAGCGAGTCTTCGATGGGAAAAGCTGTTCATCAATTGTGATGTGTCGACCAGGGTTGTAGCATGTGATGCAGTTGGTAACAAACGATCCCCACACATCCGAAATTGCAGCAAACTTATCTGTCTGCACTCGCTCACTGCGCGTAAACATGTCATCAAATCGTAGGTGACGCATGATGTCTTGGAAACGGTTTCGTGACATAATTCCAGTGATAAGTGGGTTTCCCAGGCATGCTGACCAGCTGTCACGCAGAGATGGAACCTTGGTCACCCCCCTCAAAATAATAACAGAAATAAATGCCATTAGTTCATGGAGGATCATGAACCAGTCCGTCTGCTCCGTTTGCCGTGCATGCTGAATAGTCCATTCTTGAATGGGACGGAGCATGCCAACAGTAATGAAACAGAGGAAGCTCTGAAGGCGACTCCTGATTCTTCTTCTGGCCTTTGCTGTTGGCTCTCCATCTGCAGCGTACGGTTCCATTGGAGTGAAACGGAGAATTGTACCCACATGTTCTTCATGCCACACTGTGCCCTCTTTCGCCGTCTCTGTGGGCTCACTCTCCAACCGAGCTCTCTTTTCCAGATGAGGAGCAGTCGCGTCATCTGCAATGTGAACAAATTCAAATTATTCTTTTCTTCGGTTTTAAATAAAAATAAAGTCAGGAAATGAAAATAGGATGTTTGGGAAATCTAACCTGAAGACAGCTCAGAGTCCGAATCCGAATTTGGCTGAAGGTTTATGTCCTCCCCATCTGAGTCACAAGGGTTTGCATTGTTCAGGATCAATTCCAACGCTTCTTGAGTGGTAAACCTTCTCTGCATTTTGAGTAGAATAAGTGTGGAGTGTCAGCAGGTGGAAGCAGCCAGCTATTTATTCCCCACAGCACAAAAGGCTGCATGACAACATGGTATTCCAGTGGTGTCCAATTCCGGTCCTCGAGGGCCGCTAATCAGCACACCTTATTCAAATGATCATCCAGCTCTGCAGAAGCCTGATAATCATTTGAATCAGGTGTGTTGGAAGAGGTGACTCTGTTTCTTTCAATGTTTGTAGTCTGTGTTTGTTCTCCCCCAGCATCAAGCAGAACGAGTTAATAAACGGGGCATTGTGACTTTAGCTTCCAGGGCACTTCCCCCTAACATTCCAGACTTCCATTGTTAGAGTCAGGCTCTCCCCCCTGCTGATTTCTCAGGTGATTCATTTACAAATGAATAGAGGCAAATTGTAGCCATCAGAGTCGTCAGTTTGGTCCTAGAGTTCATTTGACCCTGCTCTGGGACTTCTGGGGGGATATAGAAATCCCTGGGACTTCTAGTGTTAAAGTAGTAATAATGAAAAGCAACATAAACTGTTCCCCATTAATTAAGGTTGCATTTTGACCTCAGACATTTAGCGTAGCCCTGATAGACTGGCGTCCTGTCCAGGGGGGTTTGCACCTCCTTACACCCTATGTCTTCTGGGATAGGCCCCAGCATCCCCTATGACCCTGTACAGGAGAAGAAGATGAGACCACATATTTAGCATTAGTTCACAGATTGTTCTGCCTACTTGGAAATCTGTTCTTATGTGTCAGACATCATTCCATCTTCTTTCTAGTCAGAAATACCTCTGAACACTTATTTTGGGGCAGGCCTCATTCACCTGACAAATAAACATCATTTCAGATAATAGAAATAATTCTGGACTTATCAGTAGCTTTTAAATCCAAGGATTTATTGTTTGCAAGAATTTAGTTGAACATGTTTGTGAAGATTTAAGATTTTTGCATGTGCAGAGACCTTGTTTTTGTCCGTCAAATGTAAAAGAAAACTAAAATTAAAGAGCGAATGCTCTGTAACTGTTGAACCTTGTTTTTTAAAAAGGATTTTCATGGTCTCAAGGTTCACCGAACGCAACTTCAGCCACTACAGTTGCTTAAATCGCCCATGATGAGTCGCTTGAACATAGTCACGCTTTTGGCTCGCTTCATCTACCGTAAGTGACACAGGGAGAACCTCATTGCCGATTGGATGTCGCTACACAGCGTCAGTCAAAGTCGCTTGAAAAGTAAAACATTTTCAACTTTGAGCGACTTCTCGTGACTCAGATTGTGCGATTGAGTTGCTGGAATTGCGTGAGTCGCTTAGCTTAAAGGGAGGTTGCTGGACATCTTGTCCTTTACATTTTGAATGTAATCTAGTCACCAGAGTCATTCTGGCATTCTGGTCTTGGACAGTGTGGTCTTGTAAACAACACTAGATGTGAGGAAACAGTTTTGACCAGTACATCAAAACTTCACCTTCTCAGAGTTTTAGTCCTGTTGAAAAGTAAACAGGGAATAATTGGTTTTTGAGTTCAGACTCACTTGTCATTTGATCAAAAAGTATGTCTAATGCAATCATCTATGACTAAAGTCTTTCGACATGTGGATGTGCACACACAGTACTGTATGTTGTGTATTCATTTCTATGTTTTCACCCAAAAACCCTACACAATCGCGTCAACTGCACAATGCTACAGGACAACTGTAAGTCCAAAAAGGCGCACGGTGGCTTAGTGGTTAGCGTGTCAGCCTCACAGCAAGAAAGTCTTGGGTTCAAGCCCTAGGGTGGACACTTGGGTTCTTTCTGTGTGGAGTTTGCGTGGTCTCCCTGTGCTGCGTGGGTTTCCTCTGGGTACTCTGGCTTCCTCCTGAAATCCAAAAACATGACTGTAAGGTTGATTGTAGTCTCTAGATTCCCTGTAGGAGAGAATGTGAATGTAATGTAATGTAATTGTGTGTGTATGATGGACTGGTGCCCTGTCTAGGGTGTACCCTAGCCTTGTGCCCAGCATGAGCTGGAGATAGGCACCGGTAGACCCCTGTGACCCTGAAAAACTGGAACAAGTGGGTCTGAAAATGGATGGATGTAAGTCCAAAAACAACCCCTAAACTACCTTTATATCATTCATCCTTCTGCTAAAAAAGCAAAAATTCTTAATCCTTAATTGATCGCAACAAAAGGGTACACAAAGACAGTTCATGAGTCCATCTCAACATGAATGGATTTTCTGCAGAACATGATCATTTAAAGACATTCCGTTATTTGGATACATTCGAAACACCTTTGTTTTATCTGTGGTTCTTTTTCTGAAAGGTGAGCCATGACGTTATTCCTTCACTCCACACAGTTCCCTCCCTCGGTCTCATGTTGCTGGCTGAAAAAGTGCAGCTCTAGAAAAAAGCCTTTGTATAGTTGTCTGACTCCTCCTACTGCCATCCTGATGGCAGATGGGATATTGAACCCTCTTTCGTCCCTGGGGATACGGGGAAAGATTTCGCAGCCTATGGTAATGGCTGTTATTAGGAACAAGAAGCACCCCCCCCCCCCCACACACACACACACACACACACTCTCAAATGTTGATTTCCTGCTTTTATAGTATGGTGCTTAAAATCTACAAACTGAAGTTGCTTAATCTCTGTCATGCACAATTGCTTCCCACCAATAATGAGAATATGACAAGCTGAAGGAGCAAGAGGTATCATATTATACTGTAAGGGTGTAACAATTCATCCATTAGATCAATGAATAGATTTATACTCCAATGATCCAACTACATTGATCTGTGCTTGGCAAGTTGGCCTTCTGGATGACATGAATCAATCTAGAATCGTTTTAAAAGGTAATCAATCGATTGTATCAATACAAGGAAATAACACATTGGATTTAAACAAATCGGAGAAGCCAGCTACCGAGAAATGGATCAATCCACCTTTGTGGTCCAGTGTTTGGAAACACTTTGGCTTCTAAAGGAGTCGCTCACTGTGTCCACTGTAGACCTCCAGGCCCTTCTGGCAGCGTTCACGACAGCAGCAGCAGCAGCACGTGTAGCATTAGCTCGTTAGCATTAGCCTGGCAGAAAGCATCATGATAACCATCAAAAAACATGCCGAAAAGTCAGGTAAACCTTATGTGTATTTTTATTGAAAATGTATTGAGTATTTAAAATGAGAGCAGAAAAGGTTAACATCGGGTTAATTTAAAATGAAGTGTTGGTTGGACTTTATTCAAATAAAATGTGAATACAATTACCGTTGAATGTTGTTTACTTGTTTGTTTATGTCCATAATAAATGCATAAACGATTCCCTTACAAGAAACAGCAGGAATCTATGAAACCTCACTTGTGCTGTACAGTATCCAGGTATTTATTTCACTCACACTGATTGAATTGTTATTTTGGCTAAAAAGTTACTGAATGGATTTCACGTCACTGAATCAGATTGAATCATTCTAATTGAACCAATATCGTCCTTGCATCGAATTGCCAACAGAGAATTTTGATTCTAATTGAATCGTTGCTAAAACAAATTGTTACACCTCTGTTATGCTGCTTTTCATACCATTTCAAATAGGTCCCAGAAGCCAACAAATTTGTATTTGAAGTGTATTGCCACAAACGTATCTGTTGTCCTGAATTTCAGCAATCAAAAAGTTGCTCTCATTAGCTCCCCTCAGAATAAGCTGTTTCTGAGTCTACTTCTGGATATGCAAATGAGCGGTGTCTGGCCACACCCCGGTACCAAGTCTGCGTTCACACATTTTATGTTGAATGTCTCCTGATATTATTTACGCTTGAGTGTTAATGGACACAACGTTTAGTAGCAGTAACTAAGCAGTGTTAGCTTCCGTGCTAACGTTACACTGATATTTTAACAGCTTTCAGCTTATCATGCTAGTTAGGCTTATGCAGTGAAAGAAACACAAAATGATATAAACTTACATTATTTTATATTGTGCATTGTTGGATTGTCAGTGCTTGATTTTTTTTTATCATATTTTAAATTGATTTCTTCTTTTAAGCATTAATATTAATGTCTACATTTGCAAGGTTTTAATTTTAGTGAGGATGCTACACACAAGAATTTTCATTTCAGTGCATCCCTAGTAAAAAGATCTGTGATTGGCTGAAAAGGAGTGTCACGCTCCTGGATTTCTGAAGCTTGAATACAGAGCCAAGAGAGGGAGCAGAGGTCCACTGTCCTGGATTTTTGACCAAATGAAGCCAAAAAAAAACGTACATACTGCAGCTTTAATTTTGGGGGCCACGCAAAATCAGTGGCCTAATTCTACTATATGAAGTTTGCATGTTCTATCCATAGTTCTGAGTTTCCTCTGCGTACTCTGGCTGTTACACAATGCAAAAAACATCAGTACTTGTTTGATTTTAGTCTAAAGTTGCCTGCGGAGGTGAATAATTGCGCGTTTCTATAGGGAGTGTAATTTGGTGACAGTGGGCGTTACAAAGGATAGAAAGGCAGATCGTGTTGCCTGAGAGTGTCAGACTGTGACAGGTGAAAAAGAAATGGTCAGACATAGAAGCGGAGGAGAAAATGTGTACCACTCTCCATAAAAAGAGAGTCTGTGCAACAGGTGGTGGAAAGAGCGCACTGGAGCTCAGCCTCACAGACAAAAAGCTGGAACATCATTGGGGAACATCTCGCGCATGCCACTCACTCCCTGGGGCGTCGGTATAATTTTTTCCTCCTTTGTTTTTGTAAATATATCCTTCGTATGATGTGTTGTGAAATGTGCAATGTTCGATTATTTCACACATATGTGTCATTCATCCTTCTCCTGTTGGGGGCGGAGTTTCAAGTTTCTCATTATTTTGTGCGTACAGCAGGGTAAGAGCTGCCGTGGAGGTGTGCACATTATCTCTCGCCAAGTTTGTTTTATTATAAGTCCCAATTGTTGCTTATTAGTGGCGTACGCTTTCTTTTGTGCATATGCAGCGTTTATAAATGAGGCCCCTGGTCTGAAAATGTGATGTAGGCTCAAAGCAGACGCGGATTCATCAACTCACGCACAAAGAGGAAGCATTTGGCCGTCATTGATTTTTGTTGGTGGTCTTGTGAGGATGGCAGCAAAAAAGTGCAATCTGTGGAGTCTGGCAGTTTTGTGTGTTAGGTTGGTGCTCAGTGGAAACTCTCCGGAAAAGCCCATGGGCCGTGGCAAAACGTATCCATAGACTTCCACTCTATGCATACGCAGCGCCCCTCTATGGCCAGTTTAGGTCACGTAATAGGCGCACCACGTGACTTAAAATGCCGTCAGTTAGCCTATGTTTATTTTTAGCTACCCCGCTAACCCTTTTATTTTAGCCATAACTTTAACCCTATCCCTAACCCTAACCCAGGAATTACCCTAAAATGTTTATTTTTTTGTATATGTATTTTTTAAGAAAGTGTCTGAATAACATTAAACGTAACCATAGCCCCCAGGACTATAGATACATTTCCGGAGCTTTTCTATATAAGCGCAATGTGCCTGTGTTAATACCATGCCGGGAAAGATGAGTGGTTTAGGGAGCTGCACTCACCGCTAATGTGGGTTTTGCCGAGTTCGAATTCCACATTTGCCTTTTATTTTTATTTTTATTTTTTTCATTTTAACATATTTATTTGCTCGTTTTCGGCAAATTCCACCCCTTTAGAAATATATTTCCGACAAAAATAAATATTTTAGTGTTAGAGTTAGGGATAGAGTTACAGTTAGGGTTAGGGCTAAAATAAAAGGATTTGCGGGGTAGCTAAAAAAAATAAATATAAATAAATACAAATTACGGAACTTTAAGTCATGTGGTGCACCTATCACGTGACCTAACCTGGCCACTCAAACTGAGGGGCGCTGCGTATCCATAGAGTAGCAATCTACGGATACCTTTAACGTACCCGTAGCCACGCCCTAATAATAATGATAAATATAAAGGATGAGGGATAAACAAAGGATAGATAGAGAATAAAGGAGAAATATGATAAATAATTGTAAATATATATACAGTGCAGCAGGTAATATTGTCTTCGGGGGTTTGATCCTGGTCTGGCGTTTTACCCACATTGCCTCGTATGAATGGGTATTTAAAAAAGTGCTATATAAATCCAAACTATTATTATCAATATATAAATATTCGTTTGTCTGTGGCCAGTGTTCATTTTGTTGACTAAAAATGTCCGTCATAGTTTGTGCTAAAGAGATAAACGGGGATTAAATAAACGAAAGGGGGGAAAATGGAAGTATTTCAATGAAGAGAGGGTAATGGGTAGAATTTTCCGACGGTAAGTCAACGCAGCTGAAGTGTCCACTTTGTGTGAGAGGAGGGGGGTGGGGGTGGGGGGTCATGAGGGAGGAGAGAAGGAGGGAGAGGGAGTGGAGAAGCTGTAAAGCTGGAGAAAGTCGGTAGAAGTGTCCTGAGTGAGAGAGAGAAGCCCAACGTGGACCGTGTGGATATATATACATATTTTTTTATTTTTATTTTTACTGCTTTTCACCGTCGCTGCGCCGCCCACGCGCCTGCTCCTGTGTGCGTGGTGGCGCGTGTTGGATGAGCTGCGTTGACGATGAGGAGCGAACCCGTCCTGTTCGCTTCCAGCAGGGGTGAGTGTCTGCACCGGCCCGGGACACTAGGAATCACTGCGGCCTTTGAACGCAGCACACATCAAAGAAACAACGTTGCCTCGTCATCAAACGTTTAAGCGTTTTGTTCACGAGCGCGTTCTCAACGGTACTTTCCAAAGCTCCGTTATAGCGGGTTACGACCACAGCTCACGGCGAGGTTTTCTCCTCCTACTCGTGATTTATTTTAACTCTTTATGTCAAACTTGTTGGATCATGGGACCCCTTACAGGGGAGAACATTTTTCAAGAACCACCCCTTCATAAAATTCACATTTGTGGCCATAAATGCCATATGCAGTGTTCCCATATACCCCTTATCCCTTATTTCATATTGTGCAAGTTTGCCTTATTTAATGTTATGTATTGTTTATTCGTGTCCTGTCCAGCTTTAACCTTAGATTTAAGCATTTTTTTTTTAATCTGTTTTTGATGTTTTGGTCATTTTGCATTTGGAACCTCACGTTTTGATGTATTTTAAAGAGTTGTGCCACATTTTTTTTTTCTTTGGAAAATATTTGCATGAAAAAATTTGCCCCATAACTTCATAAATGAAATTGTCAAATGAGATGTGTACCCCTAAGGCACATGTGTCAAACTTATAGCCCGGGGGCCAAATCTGGCCCTTTGCCTTTGGGGCATTCAATTCAGCCCGCACGAGAAAGTAAAACTTACAGAGAAAACATGAATTATTGCTATTTTTTAATGTTAAACTGTTGAAAAAAAAAAACTATACATTCTTACAAAATCCTGTTTGTGAACTACAAATTCGACTGTAATCACTCACCACACATGAATAAAAAAGATGATCACAAAATATTCTTACAAAATCCTTACATTTTCCTCAAATTATGACATAATATTTATAATTTAAGTTTTTATGTTACTTTTGACAAGATTTACAGCAATGTTTGTGAAATTTGTCATGTTTTTTTTTCTCATTAAAATATAATGTCAATGTTAAACCTAAATGGTACAATTAAATATTCAGTAAATGGTAAATCTACATTCTAAATGTTAAATCTAAATGGTAAATGTTTAATCTAAATCTCAATGTTAAAAGTTTAATCTAAATCTAAATGTTAAATCTAAATGCCACAGGTGAAACTAAATATTTGGCTAATATGCTAATTTAGCATTTAACATTTACATTTAGATTTAAAATTTTAGTATTTAGATTTAATGTTGACATTATATTTTTACAAGGAGAAAAAAAATCACAAATTTTACAAGTATTGCTGTAAATCTGGTCAAAAGTAACATACAAAAATTCACACGTTATTAAATGTGGTTTGTTGCTAAATGTTGCAAAAAGTTGCTGTTTATGTTAGCATGCTCAACTTTACAATCACCGCCCCATACAATAATGTTGAAATGACTTGTTTTTTTTCGCATTAAAATCTGTGGCCCACTTCAGATCAAACTGCTCCGTATTCGGCCCCTGAATGAAAGTGAGTTTGACACCCCTGTCCTAGGGGTACCTGTACCCCTGTTTGGGAACCACTGCCAGAAAGGAATGCTTTATTTGGTGAACATTTCAACTTAAATATTCCAGATCTTTGTAGTAGAAATGAACTTAAAGAGTACCTGTACTAGACTTGTATATTGGAAAATGTGTTTAATGTACTTTTTTTGCATGATTTTATACCCATTGAGGCAGGCATCATACTTCACATGGCTTACAGCAGAGATAAGCAACCTTTATCACAGTGGGGGCCACAAAAAAGTGACCATCTGATCCGATGGCCAGACTATCAACATTCATGTCAGCATTTAGAATAATCTGAACGATGATACAGGAAAGAACAAGGGGTTTTTGTCATTGTTTGTTGTCTTTTTGTGTGGTTTTGTAGTTGTTATGTGACATTGTAGTCTTTTTTTGTGTTTCTGGAGTCATTTTGTTGATTTTTCTTTCCTTCTGGGAATTTTTTGTCATTTCTTGTGTTTTTGAGTCACTGTGTTTTTGTTATTTTTTTTCATTTTTGTGTATTTTTCTGTCATTTTCCAAATTTTTGTTGTGGATTTGGAGCCTTTTTCTGTATTTTTCTTTTTGTTATGTGTATTGTTCTGTCATTGTGTGTATTTTACGAGTCATTTTTTTGCATTCTGGAGTTATTTTGTGTACTATGTTGTAGAGGTATCTGGTACTGTAGTTCTCAGAAGGCTTGGTGACAGTGTCTATAATGAATGTAGCACCACTACTTTCCAATTGATCATCTAAGAATGTGGCTTCCATGTGTGTTAGACATGCACACCTTCTGTGAGAGACTCTTCAGGACTTCCAACTGGAATTGATCTTCATGTGATCTGGTCTCGTGATATTGCATTCTTCCATGCTGTTTGTGTGAATAGCTGAGAAGGAACATGTTTTCGACTTGCCAGTGTTTGTCCATCGTCAAAGCACTCTATATCAATATTATTGTGCAGCTTTCTTCTGTACACAACGCCTTTGGTTCTGGTCAGTGCACGCTCTTATTGTGTAGTTCAAAAGGATGGTTGGGGGTATTGCAGACTTGAGTATTGGCCTGATACGCTGTCAATGCGAATCATACATACTTTTATGACTTATTTCGTAGTGTGGAATGTTAGAAAAGACTTGATCAAGTGATGTTACTCAAACTGAGAACAATAGTCAGCAACAGTAGGGATGAGAAAAACTGACCCATTTATTATTAACCAATTGGTTACATAAAATTTAACCTTCAACACAATATCTATGGTATTCTACAATTGAATAAATATAATAAAATATATATCGGAGATTTTAGATGCAGTCCGATAAAATCCGATATTCATTTTCTGGCTGATATCGAACCGATATCCGATATCAATGTCGGATCGGGACACCTCTAGATACGATCATCATATCATATAATGCTTCCACCTCCGAGTATCATCAGCCCATTGGTATTATTTTAGCAGTCCCTTTTGCACTATGAAACCTCAACTAACACCAACATAGGGCCTCCAATTTTCCGTGATCATGGATAACGGACGGATATCGCGGAATAATGGTAACTTCCTGAAACAGAAACAGTAATATGAATGGAATATACTCTCACCTACTTATTTTGTGAGAGGATATCACATATTTTCACCACGTTTCCCTATTAAACCTTTGGTTAAATGTGTAACTATTAAGCGTTTGGAAGATGTAAATAAACAGACTTTTCATTCAGGGTGTGAAAAAAGATTAATTCTTTATATACTGTAAATGACTTGTGACGCGCATTGTTTTTTGGGAGCTATAATTCATATAATGTTTCTAAAACTTAGTTATTGTTTTTGAAGAAGGAAAATGAGGAAATTAAAATCACAATCGCAATATATATTGAATGATCGGCACCCAAGTATTGTGATCAAATCAAATCGGGACAAAATCCTAGATCATCCCAGCCCTAGTTTTAATAAGCAGTGCAAAATCTCGCATCATGAAATTGTGAGACTTTACAAATGTTCTTATTCATCCCCATTAGGCATTTTTAGCAACTAATAAAGGAAAGCCGATAATATGGAAATATTACTAAAATAGTTACTCTGGAATGGAAAAAAAACATGGAAATTGGTATACCTTGAAATTAAATTGGGGAAATTTTTAAAATCGATATTTGAAAGTCCTCACAAGATTTTATATATCATAAGATTTTGTGCTATACTGTATATTAAAAGTTTATTCAACGCAGTTGCTACACATTGAACCACTTGTTTCACGGGGAAAATATGGTGAAAGTGCGTACTTATCTTTTCCATGCTATATAACTAAATCTTTTTCAAGATGTTCATTAGATAATTATTACTATCCATTTGTGTTGTGTATTCCTGCCCGGTTCTCAGTGCTGATTTTTAGGCTTTATACAATCAGGATGTGTGGGCCCAACCACGATCACAGATTAGCTAGTTTAAATAAACCGATTACTGAAAAATGCAGGTAAAATATTATCTAAATGCATTAGTTTAAAAACGATATGCAGGCTATAAACAAAACTAGAAATCTCTTAGACATATTGATGGCTTTGAACATTTCTACGTATATTTGCTGCAGTGAACTGTGCAGCAGCTAAATTAAAATCAGGACTGGGCACTATACCCGGTTCATACCGAATACCGGTAGATATTTTCGTTCCGATAAGAATTTTTTGTATACCGCCGTAGCGGTGTATTTGATTACACAACTTTTGGAACGCTACCCTGCGCCTCATTTCAGACCGGACCCTTTTCAATGTTGCACTTCTAAATAGGAAGGTAAACAGTCACGCTCTGGTGTTAGTTGTGGTGTAAATCATACGTGTAAATGGATCAGAAAGACACAATTGAAAGCTCTGAAGCTGCATGTGTCTGCGTGCGCATGCCTCTGCTACAGGAGAACAACACTCACGGACACGGAGGCACGGTTAGCTTAGCATGTCGGCAGCTCGGCGACATGCACAAAAAAAGAGAGCAAAGGATCCCAATTTGTAATTCTTATAACACGGAAATAATTCCTGGTGGAGCTGCAAACAAAACGCTACCTTTTTCACCATAAGAAACTACCACTAGGAATGCGCGATATTTTATCGCTTATGATTTATCGTCAAAAACATTCTCACCGGTAAGAATTTGTCATCCCTCGATATAAACTATAAATTCCCATGTCTGAAATTAGCGAGGGCCACGGGCCATTTGTCCCTCACTTTAGCCAAGAATGCCCCAAAAAAAAACGCGTTCCACGGGACAAAACTGTCAACAACTTATTATTCTCTGGAGCAGAACGTTGTTTACGAAAGCTCTGCACGGTGTGCAGAGATGAACCTGTAGCATGGATTATGAACTGGAAACTCAACTAAAGCTAACTATGCTAAGCTAACACACCGACACACTGACTGAGGTAAGAGCTAATGCTAACCACTCCATATAAAGAATAATAGACCAAGTAAAAAGAACAGGTCTTACTGTCATAAAGCCACAGAGAGCCATTGATTTGTTTATGGTCAGATTTAACACTTGTATGGAAGAATAAAATCCAAACATGTCACATGTTGTGTGAAATAAATATTAACATAATAACTAATGTCACTATTCATTCATCCCAATTTGTGAAACACAATATTTGTTAATTATATTTCATCAGCAGTAAAAACACTGTTGAAGTTATTTGTGCTTTTTTTTTTAAAATTTTTTTTTAATAATTTTATTTCAAGTGAGGAAATAAATGAATTACATACAATAACACTAATAATAATCCACATACACAAATATATTCCATAAATTATCAGCTCATGAGCTGTTTGAGTCAGCATTTATTGTAGCCTTTTTAAACGTGTCTAGTGTTGATGTATTCACATTTATTTGTGTTTATAAGGAACCTGTTTACTCTAAGTTGTGAATTTTTGTACATTTTTTTAAAATGTATTTATAGTTTTTATTTATCGTGATTTTATCGTTATCGTGATTAATACTAGAAATTATTGGGATTAATTTTTTTGTCAATATCGCCCTTCCCTAACCACCACACCACTGAGTATGTAGCATTTAAAGCTAGAAATCAAGCTAATGCTAAAGCTAAGCTAGCGCGGCGAAGAGCCATTGGGCTGCTGTTGCAAACTTGTATTACTAATGTGGAATTATTCTACAATATTTACTCATCATGACAGTAAATAGACCATCATAAATCAATCTACTGCAGTAATTCCTCTCTAAACCAGTAGAAAATGCTGTGAACACCTGATTATGTATGGAAAAAAAAAAATACCGTGAGACCGTTAGAATTTTGAAAAATACAGTGATATACATTTTTGGTCATACCATGCTGTGATCAGTTTCCTTTATAGCACACAATCTATTCAAGTAGACCTATTTACCACACACACACACACACACACACACACACACACACTGGGATGAGAGCACTTGTTTCGCTGTAGCATTTTCCTGCTGACGCGGTCAGCGTATTATAGTGTATGAATGAATGAATGAATTAATATGACTTAACCTGTCCGTGCTTACGGAGACAGTCTTCATCAGCTGACTGTAGATCAGTCCGTCAGATGTAAATCTATATTTTTCCTAAAGGACGTCAGTCGTAAATGACAGGATTGCATTTACCCATCAATAATCTTTATTTCCTAAATGCAGCTGTCAGATCTGCATCAACCAGGATCTTCTAACAATGGGCAGGATGTTTTCTAAGATAACTAATTGGCCAGAAGGCGGGGCCTTAGTACTCGCTAAGATCCTAACCAGAGCATAACCTGGTGCCGACCAGGCTAAGTTGTTCAGCATGTTACCATTTTGATTTAGCTCCGTAAGACATTAGCTAGCTTCGTAGTCCAGCACACACTGATTAAATCCCTGAAGTTAGCACGATAAGAGCTAATCTCACTTCGTAAAATACCCCCTAAAGGTTTATTTATGCTTACGCATAGTAATGATTAGATCAGGTCATATTGTTGACGCAGAAACATAAATCCCACTCAAGAGTGAACTTTTCATTGTTTTCACTCTGTGCTCCATTTCACCCTCTGCAGAAGACGCTTTAATGCTCAGATATGTTGAGATACATCCACAGCGCAGACACTGCGCACTGGTCGCTGTGTTTGCTATCGTTATCGCATCCTGTATCGGCCGGATTGTTTTGGTGGCCAAATTTTTGGTGCATCACGAGTAAGTAGGGGGGGGAACCTCTGGGTACCTCAAGATACGATACGCGATACAAAGCTCACGATATTTCATGATATGACAATACTGCGATTATTGATATATTGGTCAGAAATAAATCTATGGTAATCTATGACATAAGAAAAAAAACATTAAGTGAAAATTTTTATTTTTTATTTTATATCTCTGAAAGACAATAAATTGAAAAAGTGTCCTATGAACAGTGAGACTATTTTAGTTCTGTAAATAAGTGTCAACATACCAATGTAAATGAATAAGTATCTCCAATAGTGCTTTCTGTAAACAAAACATAGGGTCTTTCTTACCAGTGACACGTTAGTTATAGTGCAATATTCCAGTAAACAATATATTGGTTCCTTTAACAAACAGTGACACAATTTCTGTGCAACATTGCAATGAACAAGCAAAAATGTCCTTTGAGGCAAAGGACCTACCTGCACATTTTAGTGAAAAAGAAGGAAAAGGTTTTGAATATAATAAAATAAATCTTAAATCCAATAAAATCAATATTCACAATCTTCAGAAATTAAAGTGCATTTTGTATAAACAGATTTCAGATTGATGTAACAAAAACTTTTCTTTTGTTGTAAACTTTTCTGCAAAACGGAGTCGCTGGACAGATCCATGCCCACTCCCCATGTTAAATGTGCATGTTTTTCTTAAGAAAGAGCAGCTGGTCAGCATGTTCAGGAGTGAGCACACATCTTTGAGCGCTGATGATGTCTCCCGCAGTTGAAAACACCCTTTCAGCTGCTACACTAGTGCTGGAAATACACAAATACATTTGTGCTAGCTTGGACAGAAGAGGGTAGACATGGGCTTGACTTTTCCACCATAGCAGCCGATCCTCAGTCAGTGGAAGAGACGGAGCATCTTGGTATTGTTTCATTTCTCTCTCCACAAGGGCTCTGTTTGATTCTGACTGATTCTTGAAGGTCTGACTCAGCAGGTCCACGAGTGCAGACTTTCTCTTCTTTGCGTTCTGTGCAACGAGGTCACAGTCCGCCTTGTCTTTTTCACCATTAGTGTGAGGCATCTCCTCAGAATCCTCCAGTAGTTGCTGCCCAAGTGCTTGTGCACCCTCCTTCAATTCTACGGCTTTTGACAGTAGCTTGGCGTAAGTGACTTGCACTTCTTAAGGTGACCCAGTGATGTAAATTGTGGGTCAAGGGCTGATGAGATGCGCAGCAGATCCTTTTCTTCCAAAGATTGATATCTCTTGAGGAGATCCTGGTCAATGGCACCTTTAATGTCTCGAGCCAGAGGTGAATCTTCAGCAGTTGAGCTTGAAGTGGGGCATTGATGGAAATGGTGGGACTCTTTTCCTCACACATGATGTTTGTTGCCACAAACATGGGTTTGAGCGCTTCCACCATTTCTTCTGCATTTGAGATGTCAGATTCTGTCCGTGAGCAGTCGGTTACATTCTTTCTCACCTTAAAAACACAACCGTAAAAAAAAACCATGAGAATACAAACACTTTACTATATTTTTTTCAGCAATTGACTTGGAGTTGCATGAGATGTATGAGTTGAATGTGTGTTGTTGAATAGTATTTGTTAGGATTCAGTTTCATCAATATTTATTCATTTTAACATATGTAATGTAGATTATAATGTTTCTGACAATTATTGTATGTGCATAACTCCACAAATGGATAAATGGTAATATAACAAAAATGTCTTACCTCAGGTGATAGGAGAACAACGCAGATGGCTGGCTGACTATCTCATAGGCACTATTCCAACAAACAGGCATGTTCGTGATGAGCTCGTGTGGGGGGAGGCCAAGGAGTGTCTGGTTCCTGTTGAGTGCTTGAGCGCCTATTGTGCTTCTGTGAAAGTGTTTTAAGTCCTTCTAATCTTAGCAAGAAGCCTGGCTACAGTGTTTACCTTCACAGCGTGTTGTGATGCAAGATTTACCACGTGGGCAAAACAGCGTACATGCTGGTTACCGGTTAGGTTCATAGCTACAGTCATATTTGACGCATTATCTGTAATGACCATATCTGTCAATCTTCCACTTGTCCACTGCTTTCTGAAGTACTTCTGCAATGTGGGCGCCAGTGTGAGTTTCTTGCATCTCACGGGTTTGAAGGACATAAGATTTGATTTCCCAATAGCAAAGACTGCGTGGCCCTTGAGGTCCAACTATCGCAGGTAAGTCTCACTCTTTCTACTGACTCGAGGGCATTCATTACCTCAGTCTTGGTCTCCTCGTACAACGCTGGGATTTTCTTTTCTGTGAAATATTCTTGTCTGGGTATGTTATAGCGGGGCTCAAAAACCTGCATCATAAAGCGAAACACATCATTCTCAACTACGCTGTACGATTGGTGATCTTTGCAGATATACACGGAGATGCCGTGTGTGATGGCCTTTGCCCTTGGAGAGTTAAAGGGGAGTTTTGTTTGAAATAGAGCCTCCATGCTGGTCTGTGCAGGGTTGCTAACAGCCACGACTTTTGGGCTCACTAGCTCCAGATGGTGGCGTAGCAAGTGGCTGTGCATGTTCGTGGTGTTGCCACTATAACTTATTTTACTGTTCTTGCAAACAGTAAAGTCCTTCTCCAGCTTTGTTCCATTCTCATTACTGTAAAACCCGAAATGACGCCACACTTTTCACTTAAATGCTGCTGGTCCTTCGTTCATCTTTTTTTCTCTCATTCAACTCCGTCATTTTCTCTCCCACTGTTTGTCTTCTTCGCTGGGGATTTTCGCCCGCTTGAATGCCGCTACTGTGACGCGTGCCCCTGGTGGACATCCAAGTAATTGCTCTAAGTTATGAAGAATGAAGCCGTTTATTGAGGCCGTATATTAAATAAAAGTATCGATACTTAGCGAGAGCAAATCGATAATCGATCATGCAAGAAAATATTGCGATATGGAGATATTGTCACACTCCTACAAGTAAGGGTGTAAGAAAAAATTGATTCAGGGTTATATCTCAATATTTCCAAATTGATTTTTTAAATCATGTTTTTTAACCAAAAAACCATTTAATTGCGCTAACATGTATAGCACGTACACTCCCAGTCACTAGGTGTCAGTGAACCACATCAGACCTTGATAAACTACCTCACTCCTCAATGCATTTTAGCTTGGAAGTTGATTTCACTTTGTTTTCATAAAACATACTGGGCACTTTTATAGATGTACTTTAAAAAAAAATGAGAAGAATTTTAGGACTTAACAGAATTAGCAAAAGTTTAACTTTTTTGGAAAAATGTAATTTGACAGTTTGAGAAACTTACCACTTGTTTTTGATATTTGTTCTTGAATTACAGTTAGTTACCATTTAGCTGTTCTCGCAAGTTTAAAAAAAATAAAATAAATTGTATTTCATACCATTTTGTACTTGTATTGGTGAAATAATTATTGATATTGCAATGTATATCATATTGTTCAGTAGTGGGATATATCATGTTGTGATATGGAAATCATGAATCGTATCATATTGTCAGATTCATGGCAATCTAATCACTAGTTTTCATAGAGTCGGACACATGATACCTGTCACAGAGTTCTTCTTTTGTTGTTGGCGTCAGCTACGGCCCACAACGCGACGAGTCTTGTTGCACACTTGCGGCATCAGTTCAAAATATAAAATAAAAATACAATAATATGACATGGAAATGTAAGACTTTAATGAAATTTGAAATGTGCTTAGAGTGAGTACTTTCACTGGACATTTTGACAGGAGAGGTTAAAAATTCCAATAGTTTGTCACTCTGATTGGTCACCCGGGGGCCACGTGCAGCCCTCTGTCTAATTTTGAGTGGCTCCAAAAGTTAACTCACAGAATGACTCAAAAAAACCCTGAAAATGACAGAAAACAAAAAAAGACGACTCCAAAAATTCATCAAAATATCAGAAAAATATACAAAAATTACAACATAAACACAAAAAGGGACAAAGAACGCACAGTGAGAGCATGATATACAAAAGGATACCAAAAACACACAAACAACAACATAAAAACACATCAAATGAGAAAAAAATACACAAAATGACAACAAAAACATACAATGACGATGTTGTTCTAAATGGTGACTCAAGATTGTGGATTCAACTTTAGATTCTAAATGCTGATTTGAAGTCTCATAATGTGACTCTCAGATCAGACAAGCAAACATTATTGTGGCCCACACTTTGATAAAAGTTGCCCATCCCTGGATGATATTAATTAATTATAACCAGGCCTGACCCTGCTCACCTTCCAAAATCAGATGAGATAAGCCTTTTTTTCTTGTTTACTAGCAGTGTGGTTTCTTATTGCCACAGCAAGGGAAGGCATCCAGGTGTGTGAAAAACACATGCTTCACTGAAACAAAAATATGAGCTAACATGATGATCTCCAGCAAATATCTGTGCTCACATTGTTACAAATGTTGTGCTGCTTTACTTTCCTTTTTTTTTTTTTGCAAATGGTAGTTTTCTTTACAACATTGGGTGTACAGACACTATATGCAGAGCAATCAGAAAGATCGATCTGCATTCAAATGCCTACTGCCATCTTTTGTAAAGTTGCCTGGATACAAACCTGTAGCGAATGTAAAGTAGGGCCCTATAAAATCTGTTTTATTTTTTCAAATTCTGTGTTTTCCACTTTCATTTTTTTTTAAATTCATCTTTTACATCTTTTTTTTCAGAAAATATTACTTTTTAACTTCTGTAAAAAAAACAAACAAAATAAATACTAATCAAAAAAATTATGACATCATTCCAGACCGTAATGATTAGACAAAAACAAATGGACACAAGGATGTATCAGTTATTTCACCACTAGGGTCCAGACATTTTACAGTATTAGAAGCTATCAATTTATCATGAACCTATGATGTTTAAGACTCTACAATCTCTGGCATCTGTGGTCTCAACCACAACAACAGACAACTTTATCCACGGATCTTCTGTAGCACTGATAAGATGTTCACGAGAAGCAGGCGGAGCTTCACAGACACTTAAAAGTTAAGCGGGCACTCGTGGGCGCGGTATTTAGGGGAGTGATGACTTACATAGTTTTTTTGCCAGTTTAGACAGCGTTTCTGGTTGTTTAGACAGTGGTTGAAGCGGGAGGTAGCAAGTATAGTTGCTGAAGTTGCGTTGAGTGTGAACACCATTATAACAGGCTCATATTCCCCAAAATCCTGCTTATTCCACCCATTGGGATGAAATAAATTGCTCTCTTCCGGCTCATTGCCATGGTAGCTCGTGTTATCTTTGCTTCATTGATGATGGCTTTTTAGCCATCGTGCACGAGAGTAATTTAGGGTTTACATACTCAAAGTTGATTGACCCACTTCATACCAGCTGTAATAGAACCGGATATTGAGAATTTCCCATCGCGAGGTATATTGACTCAGAGTTTATGGATAGACTCAGAGTTTGTTGAACCTCCTTTTTGGAATACCTTTCAGATGTAAGTTTGCTCTTATTTGGTAAAGCCAGGTTGAAGTCAACACTTCTCATTGGTGCTGCTTTTACTTCCTTCGGGGCATTAGACTGTCCAGTTTTGGGGTAGCTTCAGAGTTCAACTGTGGGTTCCTCTAACATGATCCTGGAATGATAACATGCTTGCTCTGTATCTGTAATTCCTGCTGCCTGTGGCTGTGAACGTTCCAACAATAACAGCACCCATGCCAGCAGCTGCAGTGTATCGGATGACCTGGTGGTGCAGCTCCACCCGGCATTTGCTCTGTTTCATACAGACATCATTGTGTGAAGGGGCTGTAATCACATCCCAGCAGCAGACAGGCATGTGGTGCAGGAGATGATGTTTGGGTTAGGGATTTGGTTTGACCAGCGTGGGTTTGGGACAGCAGTATGCAGGTATGTATCGCTTGTTTAGCCACATTCCCTCCCAGTCATAAAGTAGCCGTTACAGGAAGTCAGGAGAGTGTGTTTAAGGTCAGAAGCTATAACCACTTTGTGCTTTATTGGTAGTTGTCTACATGGAAATCACTGAGGCCTTGAAGTTATGGCTTTAAGCGTCCTTGGGCTCACTGTGTATCCCTGCAGAGTCCAACATTGTTTTAACCAGTTCCATGCTCCAAAAAAGGCTCCTGTGTGCCTGTGGAGGACTTTATAGGCTGGAAAAATCACTTAACAAATGCTTTTACAGGACCCAGGAGCCAGGACCATATAATGATAAATAGAATCTGTTCCATTGCATCACAGTGTTGCATTTGTAATATTTCTGAGGTTGGTGGTATCATAGTACAGTTAAATTTAGAGTTTGGGTTAAAAAGTGATAAGGAATGACAGTTGGATTATAATAACCCCACAATTTGCTTTCAAATACCAAAGGGAATTCATTCTTCTTTTCACTTCTTGTCATTCAAAAAGGACTATAAGATTAAGTTTTCAGGGCTCACCAGAACTCATCATTATATCTTTTATTGTTCATTTTTCCCACCACAGCAATCTCCTAATGGTGTGCAGATACGGAAACATTCTCTCACCCAGCCAACTCAAGGTTTCCAAGTTGAAGATACCGATCTCCGACTTCAAAGCGTTCCAAATGCAGCACATCTTAAGTCTCAAAAACATGTCTTGCAATGATAGTACTTAGAATAAACACATACATGTTGGTGTGATTAACACTATGATTATTCAGAAATGAATATATATAGTTTATATAGTTTTCAAGTTCTTGTTCTGAATGAGGAATTGTCTGCCCTGAGAAAGGTGCCATCGAATGGGTAGATCTGCGGACACAGTCTGTAAAAAAAATTATTCAATTCAACTCTGTTTATGTAGCGCCAAATACGAGTCATCACATAGCACTCATCACATAATATAGTTATGTTTTATTGAAAAAACCCAACACATCCACATCCTTAAGAAAATATATTTTTAATAATATAACGATGTTGAGCTTTGTTTTGTGTTTTTTGCGATCAAGGAATATTGGACCCCCTTCCGGCCTACCTGTTCCTATCTGTTTACTCCACTCCAAGACCTTATAGGGCTTTTTCATGCTAATTTTTTCCAGCTTTTAACCTTGTTACATTGTTAATTCCTTATTAAAAGCACCCCCAAAGTATTATTGTGTGTCTTTCCTGCATCTCTGAGCAATCCTCACTAATCCTGCTCTCTGACCTGCTGCTCCGAAAAGGAAATCGCCTTGATGATCACTGATCTCCCTTGCAAGAGCGAGGCATGAAGTCAGCGTCTACAGACACGCCCACTCATGAATATGCATAAGTAGGCCCCAAACCAGCCCGTTTTTAGAACTGCTCAGAAAGTGACTTTTCAGAGGGCTAAAACTCTGGAAAACGGGTGAGTTTGGGAAAATAAACCTCAAATACTATGTTGTTGGGTTTCCTAGAACAAATAGAGATAGGTGAAAAATAGCATAATACTGTACCTTTAAATACTTCAATTTAGTAAATTCACTACTTGTTGTAAATGTGCATTTGTGCGAAAGGCTAATGACTCTGTCCTTTCTCTTTCCAGGCTGGAGCCTGACTCACCATAGATATTTTTAAACCCAGGTGTCTGTTGACCTAAACTGAGCACACAACAAAGTAGCAAAGGCAAAAGACATTAAAGCCTTTGAACTAACCTTTGAGTTCTCTCGCTGACTTCGTGCCATGTTCTACAGAAATAAATGATGCAAGTGTTAGGGTGTTAATCACCCTAGTTTTCCTTGCTGAAAATTTGTGTTGACAAGCTTTTTCATGGAGAATATTTGATGTGGGCTGCATTATTTTATGGGGTCGCCGTTCTGGCCCACTTGGTTCATTTGGTTCTACTTTAGAGGTAGGGGTGGTTTCCATGTGCTCTTTATTCGCCCCAATGATGATGGAAGTTTAAAAGCTTTCATCTGTCAGATGTTTAAGCCTCGTCTACTTTGGTGGTGTAAGAAGAGGGGGAGGGGGGGAAAAGCCCAGGAGTGCGGTAAGAGAAATGAGTTTGTAATCTCTCCCTCCTTTCCTCCAAAGCCGGTCTGTCAGTAAGCTGGCATGCTGTAGGAGAGGCTTTAATTTGGGGCTGTCTAATCATAACCCTCCCGGCCTTCCCCATGTCGATATCCATCTGGAAAAACATGGAGAAAAATGCAGGAATCTCGTGCCAAATGCTGAGTTAGAAGATCCAGATGCAAAATAGCATGGATTCATGTGGCTCAGATACCACTGGCAAACAGCCTGCTGATTCAACCTAGTCAGAGTCTTCACCTGAACTAAATATTGTGAAACTAACATGTGTAGTGGTGACTAGTCAGTTTTGGCATTGATGGTTACTATGGTGCTTGAGCTCCATTAATTAGGAGAGGTTTCTTAAATTAAGTGTTGTTTTTTGACAAGAACCCAAAGGAATTATGAGGCCATAGCTGCACTACTGTTGTGCCATGGTTAAGGAATGAAGGCGATGAAAGTCTAACTAACTGGATTATTGTAGTGTTTGTAAATTAAGAATGTTCACATACTGGTATTCTTTGGGCTTTCAGTTAATACAGTCAATACCAAGCAGAGATCATAACAGATTTGCCTGAATACTTGCTTGTGTCATCTGTCTTTGTAACTCTTTCCATTTTGTTTCCTATTCTAAACTACTGCTGCCTTGTGGAAAAATGCACGCGAATCAGATCTTTTTTTTGGTCATCCATTGTTTTTGCTTGAGTAAACAATAGCAGCTGTGATAGATTTTCAAATTGGGCGTGACTTTCTTTTGGGCTGTCCAGATTTGATATTGATAACTGATACTGGTCCAGTATCAGCAAAAAAGAAAAAGAAAAAAGAAATAATGAATTTTATCGGCCTGCATCTAAAATCTCTGATACGAGCACTCTGATACAAGAAGTTCATTCCAGGCTCCGCTCCAGCACTTCTAATGATGGCCAGTTTTTCTCATACCTACTGTTGAAGACTATTTGTTCTCTGTTTCAGTAATATCACTAAATCAAGCATTATCTACAGTCAACACTGCAAAATAAGTAATAAAAGTATTTATGATTAGTGCTGATACCGTATCGTGTTAACACCGATCGAACAATACTCAAGTAATCGGTATTGAAAAAGTTGTACTGGGTCACCCCTACGTTCCTTTCTTTAAACAATTGAATATTTGGGGAAAGGGAAATCGTGCTTAGACAAACCTGGTTGGTTTTCTTGGTTATTCAGTTTATAAGGTTAAACCAAATGATGTAAGAGTGGATTATCTCAGTACCACGCTATCTAGCCAATCCCAACTTTACCCAAATATCTTTTCTAGCACTTTCCTCACTAAAACACTAAAATCGTTGTCTTTTCCTGAGAGAGCAACAGTTTTTGCATATGCATATGACTAAAGGTTAAGTTCACTTGTGTTTCACAGATGTAGAATGTTTAGTTTACTTTTCATATTAAATGTGTTTCCATTCATTCTTCCTAAAAATCTTGGGTGATATGTATGGTAGAGTTCATATTAATTTCTTCATATCTCCTATGTAAACGTTCTGTACAATGGGAAAGTTGTTTCTCACGCTTAGGCAAGTTCCCCTTTAGTCTAATCAAGGAAACCACACATCCTTCACACCAGAAGATAAAACTCTGAGCTTCAGCTTCTCCACACCCCCTCTCCCTTTACTTGGCTTGTGGTGTTTAGTTGAACACCCTCTAATCATCCTTTAAAAGAGATACCAAAGGATGTACAGTATGATTACTCTTTATGAATGTTATCAGTCTTTAGCTCATTTTTAGACCCCTCTTTTCTTTTCTCATACAGTATCTTCTGTAAACCTCTATCAGTCTTTTCTCCCTCCTTCTGTCAGATCAGGCATTCTGCGCATGTATTTTTGTGGTTTGGGACACATCTGCTAAGTGGGCAAACCACCTGTACTGTCCGATAGCAATCAGCTCTACTCTGTGATGTTCTCTTGGCATGCCCTGATGGAACGAAGAATACACAGCAAACCTCATAATTACAGAGCTGAGAAATAGAGAGAGCGAGACAGCTTGTCTTTCATCATAAACTAATGCTGCAACGCTTGTCCTCTCATCTGCTAAGAACTCTCCCTCTTGTCTGGTGAGCATCCAAGTCAACACATATTCTTTACCAAGTAGAGAGCACTGTCAGTAATGTACTACTTTCACCATTTTGCCTATTAGTACAGAGCAAATGTACCACGACAAAAACATGAATGGCTGCCAGCTTTTGTCAAAATTTTTGTCAACTTAACTTGGTCACCTGACTAAAATCCACATAGACAACATGCAAGCAAAACTAGACTAAAATGTTCTCAACAAATATTCACAACTCATACCGTCCAAATAGTCTAACCTCAACAGGTTAAATGCACTGAAGTGATGAAAAATGATTGATTGAAACTAAAATAGGGCTGCTTTAACACCAGGATAGATCAGGACTATTCTTGGGTGCCGATTTGATTTAAATTGTCATTCTGATTTCACAAGTATTGCCATTCTACATATTACCATTTATCGATTCCGATACCGATTATCACCATTTTATTTTCCTTATCCAAACACATAAGTTGAATCCTACATGTCTAGAAATATGTCACAGTTCCAAAAAAAACAATGCACATCACATCACATTCAGTCATTCACTGATTTATTATTATTTATTCACTGATTTATTATTATTTCAATTGAAATAAATAACAAAATAAAACCTTCAAACGTGCAAACGTGCACAAAACAACACATTTGTACAGAACTTTTTGAAGTTAGTCAACTGAAACTTTTAATGTTCATCAAGCGCGTGCTTGGGTGTGACAAGGTTTTTGTTAAGGAACATGCTCAGTAGTTAGGCTGCTTCACTGAGCAGTCACAATATCTCCAACGGAATAAAACACACGTTCAGCAGAAACGCTTGTCCCTGGTATGCATAAGTACTGCTTCGCCAGCTTTGCAAGAAGAGGTGTAGTTGGTTCTCTATTCCCTCATGTGGTGCACCATCGCAGCGATCCTCCTGGTCCAGCCTTGCCACTTTTTCCTATAATGAATACAACACAGTGATGGGGAAAAATATATTAACACACAAATTAAATGTTTCACCTTTGACAGCTTCAAACTTATTTGATTATTATTGATTTTTTGATTTAGTAAGGTTATATTGCAACACAAGCACAGACAAACAACATACACACACACACACAATTAAAGTTAGTGCTATCATAAGTATATTATTTATCCTGTTGTTCGAGATGCTCATTTCCATTGGTGTCTTACTTGCTTTTGTCCTGATGGTGAGGGACAAAATGAGCAGTAAGGTTCGTTGTGTTACCACAATACGCTACTTGTCCAGGCTCGAGAAAAAGCATGTCCATACTTTAGTTTTAAATCGCACAGGTTCAAGTTGTTGGTTTGTCCGCCATCTTTTTCCGTCAAAGGGTAATCTCAGCTGCTGCAAGTCTTCCTCGAGTTTGCAATCACTTGTTGGTGCATTACCACCACGCAGTGGTTGTCCACAAAAATGTGAAAAATACAATAAAAAAATCAATCCTGAGAAGCAGAATGGATTTTTTTAAAATCTACACCCAAAAAAATCTCAATAAATTGTAAAATCTATTTTTTTTTCCCACCCTTGCCGTTTAATGTTTCTTTACCTAAACAGGAGTGTAAGAGAAGGCTATTTTCCATGCCGAACATGAAGACAACATTACATGTGGGCGACCGTGGCTCAGGTGGTAGTGGGTCGTCTTCTGATCGAGAGGTTGGGGGTTCGATCCCAGTACCTGACTATGTGTCGAAGTGTCCTTGGGCCAGACACTGAACCCTAAGTTGCTCCCAGTGGTCGACTAGCGCATTGCATGGCAGTCCTGTCCCACTGGTGTGTGAATGTGAGAGTGATTGGGTGAATGAGCTGTTATGTAAAGCGCTTTGAGACTGCTTCAGTGTGGTGATAAAGCGCTATATAAAATCAAGTCCATTTACCATTACATGCATAAGTGTGTAATGATGTCAGTAGCTCTAAGTTCAGCGAGCATAGCTGATAGAAAGCGGTCGAACGTATAGATGCACAAAATGTGATGCAGTTTACGCTCGCTGCAATATTTGTGACTGAACTTGCAACTCCAGCAGTTGGAATTCTTCATACAGTATCTGGGGAAGAACCAGTATAAACACAAGGCTGAAGCCGTTCAAGCCTCGTCTACTCCTTCAGAGCGAGCTTTTCCCACAACAGGAACACAGTCAGTGTGGATTTGGAGCAGGCCCAGACAAAGTTAACATTTTAGTGTTAAACAGTAAATGTAGTTCATCGTACCTTCATTTTTAGTTTGTAATAGTACAATTTGTAAAATGTACTGTTATATGATTTTTCCAGAGAGAAAAGGAATCTGTCCATAATTAAAAAGAAACACTGCATAATTGCAGTTAGGGGTTTTCATGTTAAAGAAACAACTGCAATGTTACATTACAAACAGTTGGGTGTTATTTTGATAGATTTGTTGAAGTTTATATATTGAGAACCAAATATGTAAAAGAAAATAGATTATATTGTCAGACAATTTATATATTATTGATTTATTAACACACATATACTCACACAACAGTACAGAAAATAGTTACTGCTGAGTACTGATACTGGCTACCTTTGCCATATAGGTTCAAATGTGAAAAATACCCAACCCTAGTTGCATGAGATGCTGGTTTTTGGGTGCTGCTACTCGAGTACAGCACTACAAAACAAAGGAGAAGAAGAAGCCCTGCTCATCGATGGGCCAGAACCAAAACTTGGAAATCTACTCTCTTTCACAACAAGAATGGAACATTTTCTCAAACATCTGCAATAATATCTTCTGATGATATCGATATGTTAACAAGATCCATAATGCTCCATGTCTGGCAATGCATCATTTTTGAACCATTAGATAGCTTCTTCCTACCCACAATGTTGTACACTCTTCATCATATTTGGGTCACTTCCTGTTTGTTTGAAGTCTTGGGCATTTGTGTTCTGACTACAAATGATTTTTTCTCGAGTTTGTTTACAACCATGCAAAGACCTTGTCTGGAAGAGGACTAGTTGAGTCTGCTTCTTTGATCCAAACCTAAGTCTGGTTGCGTGTTTACATTGTGCCAAAGGCAAATAACAAGTAAGACTAATAAGTCTTGATGTCCCGCCGAAACAGCTTCACTTCCTCCCACTGCCTCTTCCAGTCTACCAGAAGCCACGCCTCTACTTTTCGGCATACACATTGCGGAACATAACAAGGTCGCATCGGGTCGCATTGATATAGGTCTATGGGTTAGGTAAGACCCAAAATCATATTTACCTGTTTGCTGTTGTGACGCGCAGCCGTGTTTCCGTGCACAGTTCCACATTCACTTTGATTGACAGTCTCAAAAACAGGAAGTCAAAGCCTATTGGCTGGGTGCTCTCGGTGATTGTTTCTATTTGTACAAGGGTCTACAGGCCAAAGAAGGGACTTATATACATTAAGGTATATGAATGACCATGGGCAGTAGACCATAGTAAAAGACTAGTTAGGTATTTTTTCACATTTCAAAAGAATCATACATAAACATAGATTTCTCAGAAACTCTGGATATCAGCTTGTTTTTTTAATTCCATTTAGATTAAAGAGAAATTCAAATCAGTCAGTATTCCAATTTTTCTTAGTGTTTCTTTGAACTGTAGCATTTTTTGTAAATAATCATGTGTATTGAGACCAGATAATGGGTGTGCTGGGTTCAGCTGGCTGATTAGTGGCAGCTAGTAAACACGACTAGAGTAGACCAGAAAACCAACATCAGTTAACAACCACTGTCTTACTGTAATAGCCAACCCACAGTGCAGCGGAGTTTCCCAGAAGCTTGAGTGATGTGTGAAGGTTATTGGCTGTTTAACTCATTAAGTCACTCAGACTTCTTCTATTAACATGTTGGCTGAAGGTTAGGAGTCTACAAATTGTTGTCCTCTCTAGGAGATGTCCACTGGAATTATACGGAATGGAAAAATACTGAAATAATTTTCTTCTGAGTTTCGACTTTTAAAACAAAGTCAGAAAATGTTTTTTCATTTTTTTTCTAGATGCTGAATGCGAAAGTGATTTAGTTATGACTTTATGTGTCTGTTTTAATACAAACACATGCAAGGTGTGTTCATTTCTGGTATGGTACTAAAAGGCCAACAATATGATGTGGCTCTTAGATTAACAATTAACAAATTGTGTGGTCACACACAGCTTCTACTCCATGATTGAATGGGTGAACAGACCGGTTTCCGTGTTGACGGCCTGACGTCATCGTCAACAAAGACTCTGATTGGCTTTCGTCATGCGAAACAGTCGCAGGAGTTCAAAATTTTCAACTCTTGCGGATATGCGTAGCCCACACACTTGATGTGCGAATCGGACCGCACTGCCGCCCTGGAAAGATTTCACATCTGGGATGCATCTATCATTGACTTTGTATGTAAGCTGGACGTACGGACATTTTGTGACGCATCCGGTGTGAACGCAGCATAAGAGTGCACGGAAAATGTCGCCTGGCAGTAAGCCACACCCACTTTCTTACTTTTTGTAAGAAAGAGGGTGTGGTAATGCAGCAACAAAGCAACAAATTGCTATACTTTTTGTTTTTTTGATATTTTGTTTATGTGCTACAGCGGGTTCTCCTGCCTACCCACACATTACTGAGTGCTCTACACCATCTTTGACACTTTCTATGTTTAGTCTGAGCCAAGAGCGTTTGTCTTTACAGCGCACCTGAATCATTGTCATCATGTCACGGAGGGGGCGTATAAAGTTATTAGCAACTATCATATTACTATTAGGGATGTCCTGATTGGATATTGATATCGGATATTGGTCCGATATCAGCCTGAAAACGAATATCGGATTAAAATGTCCAATTTTTTATTTTCTATTTTTTCAATTCATTTTTTCATTTATTTTATTCAATCGTAGAATACTGTAGATATTAGATTGAGGGTTAAAATGTATGTAACCAATTGGTTAATAATAAATAGGTCAGTTTTTTCATACCTACTGTTGCTGACTAATGTTCTCTGTTTGAGTAACATCACTTGATCAAAAGTAATAAAAGTATGTATGATTCATGCTGATATCGGATCAATACCGGTATCGGCCGACACGAAAGGCTGCAATATTGGTATCATATCGAAAATGATAAAGTTGTATCGGGATATCCCTAATTACTATCAACATTTCAGTTGACATCCTCCTGAAGCAGACAAGTCTCCCAATCTATATTAACAGGCTTTGTTACCACTTAGAAGCGTTAATAGCTGTTATCTTATTTAGCCTTGGGTCACCTGTAGGTTCAGCTAGCTAGCTGATGTAGCAGTTTGTTTTATTAAGATCCCCATTAGCTGTGGTAACGCTCTTATAGCTTAAGGAGGATACAAACATTATAATAAAGGAAACTTACCCAGCAGTGCAGGATAAGGTAGAGATCATAGGGTTTTTCTTCTTTCATCCTTGGCCAGTATGCTTTCGCTTTAATAGTTGTAATGTCCCCTTTGTTATTTATTTTAATATGTTGAATAGGGATGTAACGATTAATCGTATGGCAGTTAAAAATCGATTCATAGGTATCACTGTTCACATCGATGCTCTGAAAACTGAATCGCAGTACTTTTTTTAATCAGCAGTGGGCGCTATATCTATTTATCCTTCTCCTGTCCAGAAGTGTAGACAGCGGGCGGAATCTGCTACTACTCTCTTTCTGGCCGCCTTCTACTCTTAAACTTGTTCATAAATGATTCCTTACTCCTAGAATATCTCTAATATTACGTGAGGATCTGTAAAATTCACATTTTTCTATTAGCTCTGTCTGCTAGCGTGTAGGATATCTTCTTCACTGCTAGAATATCTGCATGCCAACCGACCACTGGGTTACCAGTGCCCTCTGCTGGTCCAAACAAATATCTGACATAAATATAGTGAAATGACTGGTTTTTTTTTAAGTCCAATTGTTAAGGCACAAAATACATTTTCAGTTGCACTTTTAAAAAGAAAAAGAACTATTATGCAGTTTTGCATTGTTTACTATAGAACCAGAATTTAAATTAATAGCCTTCTTCTTCATTTGTATTATTCCTTTATTTATTTCATTCAAGATTTATTTTTAGTTAAATTGCATTGTTTTGCAATAGTTTATCAAGGGATTCTTTTGACAATGAAAAATAAAAGGAAAATAATACTGGACTTTCTAGTTTTTTCCCTCATTTGTCTACAGTCCCATTTTGTAAAATAAATCGTGAGAGAATCGTATCGTGAACCCAGTATCATGAATCGAATCGTATCGGGAGTTGAGTGAATCGTTACATCTCTAATGATGAATATATCCCTCCACAGCATAATGTAACCCCCTTTTGCCTGGATCTGAAGGATATTGCACAGGTATCGCTCCAAAAAGAGTCACTAACACGCACCGGTAGACTTCTCCCAGCCATTACAGACGAGACCAACTCAGGAACATGACGAACATCCGAAAAGTAAATAAGGGGGGCGGGGCTTTTGTGAAAGGTCAGTTCTTCCGCCAAACAGTAGATCCAACCATACAGTAGATCCAAAAATATGGCCACCCCCATTTTTTTTTTTTTTCGAAAAAAGGCAATGTAATGTGCAATTTGGATCTGATCCAGATGAAACTCTGTGGGGTTATTGAGGAACCAACCTGACTTGACTGAGGAAAATTTCATAACATTTTGCCAATAATGAGAGCTTGGAATTTTTTACCCATAGAATCAGTATATTGATCCAGATTTTCCATTGTGTAAGGTCTGCTTTTGGTTGAAATCCATTAAGTACTTTTCACGTGATCTTGCTACCAGACACACAAACAAACGTCTGTGAAAAACTGACCTTAGCGGAGGTAATTACCCCTAAAAGATTGTAAGTGTGGTAGAGATCTATGACAGTGATGAAGACGATGACATACTTGTGATAATAGTAACTTCATCACATTTTCTATAGAAGAACCAAACTCTGAAAGAAAAAGTCAATTTATGTGAATGCTTTGGCAATTGTACACCCTCCGTATTTGTAGCTTGCCAAATATTTTCAACTCTCTGTCTCTTTCTGTGTCTGTGTGTGTGTCTGTGTCTCTATGTGTCTGTGTAATTGCAAGCAGATCCTGACATGAAAACTTTTCAAATGCTAATAAGCACACACCAAGGGTGTGAAGCCATAGTTGTGGGCGACCGTGGATCAGGTGAATCGAGAGTTTGGGGTTCGATCCCAGTATTTGACTATGTGTCGAAGTGTCCTTGGGCAAGACACGGAACCCTAAGTTGCTCCCAGTGGTCGACTAGCGCCTTGCATGGCAGTCCTGTCCCACTGGTGTGTGAATGTGAGAGTGATTGGGTGAATGAGCTGATATGTAAAGCGCTTTGAGACTGCTTCAGTGTGGTGATAAAGCGCTATATAAAATCAAGTCCATTTACCATTTACCAAGTCCATTGTTAAGTTAATACGAACTCCTCTTACACGCATACACAGACGCACACACAGCAGAAGTGTGTCTGTCAGTGTTACCCTAGTAACAACAGCTGGATTCTGGGAATAAAAACCAACCGCCCCCTAACGTGCATAAGCATTCCTGCAAAAACAGAGGAGCCGTGGGGTCTGAGTTTTGCGTGACCCAAATATAACCCTATGGGCTACACACACATGCATAAACACACACACATTTCACCCAGGAAAACCCTCTTTGTTCCTTTGTGGGGGAATTGTGTATGCGTGTGAGTGTCGGTGCGTGTGTGTGGTGATGATTTGTTGTGCTTGGAAAAAGCTCCTATCATCTGTCATGCAGGCCTGGTGTTGACACAGCAGCTGTGGTTGGAGGCACACTGACACAGCTCTGAAATCATGCTCATCGAGATAACTGAAGCCAAACACATGTCAGGCTGCTGACCGCAGTGTCATTTCAAAATAAAAGGGTTTTAATATTTTTACCAGTGTATGTATAGCATGAGATAGAGGACGATGAAGTGTGGCTGGGGTTGAATGACAGGCAGGAAAATGTAAAAAAAAAGTTTTCTTCAAAGGGTGTGGGAGGATTTTTTTCTTCCTGCTGGCGTCAGGAAAAAAAAAAAAAAAATAAAGGTTGATTCCCTTCATCACGTTTTAGTGATGTGAAGTAGGGATGGGCGATTTTATCGCGGTAACGATAACAATTACGATACATAAAATTAATACATAAATAAAACTATTTCCAACTTAAACAGGTTCCTTGCAAACACAACTTAAATTGAATACATCAACACTAGAATTTGTTTCAGTCATAAAAGGCTAAAATAGCCGTAGATTTAAAGAGCTGTTCTTCATGGGCTGATATTTTATTAAATATATTTGTGCATGTGGGTCACTCTACTAGTGTTATTATATGCTATTCATTTATGACCTCATTTACGATTAAATTATTTTCTTAAAAAAAGCAAAAATAACTCCAATTGTGTTTTTACTCTAATATAAACCACTTCTGCTGAATCTTCTTTATTTTATATTTGATAATGAGTTACATAAGGTTATAGTTGATAAATATCTCTGATTCCCTATAAATAAACAGATCAGGCTAATGATTTAATCAATAATCTACCTAGAGCAGTACTAACAGCATATTTTGGTGTAATAATCACAATAGTTATATTACTGTCTAATGGGGCCAGCTTTGTCTTGTGAACACATGAAATATAATGAAAAAATATTGCGTTTCACAAGTCGGGATGGATAAATACAGTGACGTTAGCATAAAACTAACATTTATTTCACAAAACGTGTGACATGTTAGCTTTTAGCCTTCCATACAAGTTTTAAATCTTACCATAAGCAAATTTGTGGTAAGCTGTGTACTTTTTACGTGGTCTCTTCTTTTTATGAAGTTGTTGGCGTTGGTGCTTAATCCAGTCTGTGTTTCAGTGGGTTAGCTTAGCATGCTTTAGTTGAGTTTGTTGGGTGTGAGTCTGGTCTTAACCAAGTTGCGGCCCGTGAAGCAT
Source organism: Gouania willdenowi (assembly GCF_900634775.1). Classification (NCBI taxonomy): domain Eukaryota; kingdom Metazoa; phylum Chordata; class Actinopteri; order Blenniiformes; family Gobiesocidae; genus Gouania; species Gouania willdenowi. Next base: position 24,434,288 of record NC_041061.1, on the reverse strand, counting down.
CGCTGCATGGCAGCTTCAGGTCGGCTGTAAACAGTGCTGTGTGTGTTTGTAAGGGGCGGGAGCAGCTGTGGCGTGCACCGCGGCGCTCCCGAGAACAGCGCTCCAGAGAATAATAAGTTGTGGGGGCAATTTTGGCCCATAGAACAAGGTTTTTACGGGCATTCTTGGCTAAATTAAGCGCCAAATGGCCCGTGGCCCCTGCTAATTTCTGACACTGCAAGCACTTACCGATATCATTTGAGTGTGTTGCGCACTTACATATGTTTCTACATATGTCACGGCAGGTGTTTCCTCCTTGTTGAGTCAACGCGCTGCCGTCCGGTCACACACGGGATGAAGGACGAGGGTAACGGGGAACAGCTACCTTCAACAAACGAATGCGTGTCTTCACTGCCTTGCACTTTTGAAACTCGGAGGAGCCACTTGCGATAGTTATTCTCCGGCGACGCCATCTTTGTTTTGGTTGGACGCCTTATTAGTGCGCGTATTTTGCATCAACGTGTTTTTTGCATCGACGTCGTCGATGACAACGGCGCTTTGTCCCGGCCCTAATCGTGGGATAACATATTCTTACAGGTTGGAATGTTTTTGCTATGTGTCGTAAACATATCGCACATTGTCGAAGTGAAGCCACTTCAAGTGTTTTAATGACATGCATGCCATGGTGGCTGTACAGAAATGCTTGTGGTGCTTCATGCTTTGTGAAGTTGTAAAAGTTTTGTGGTGTTATATAAAACTAGTTACAGTAATCAGTTAAAGTGGTGCTTTACAGCTGTGATTACCAACAAGGGATGCTCGTACCCCTGGAGATTTGTAAGTCGAATGCACAAGGACTTTACATACCTTACTCATTCCACAAAGTTGAACAACAATCAAAGTTAAATGTGGCTAAAAGTTTATTGACATTGTTGGAAAAGTTTTGGACATTGCATTGTGGGATGTGGAGTCCTGTTTGACATATGCATAGAAGTGTTTTTACTTCATTTTTACTGTGATTTCTTGTGTTTCTTCGCCAGTCAAGGAGGACAGTGTTGTCTTGACACCATTTTTGTTCTAGTTTGTTACCGGTATTCTCCTTTATATCTCCTCACTCCGCAAGAAATTTATTTCCGGCCGAATTTGGATCTTATCTTAATAAACATTTGTTTTGCCATACCTTTCAAAGTCTGTGAAAACACAAGAAATGTGTTGGGAAGTAACTTTGACTGAGTTTTTGGGGGCAAACTTTATAAATTGGTTATATTATGGTATCTGAGTGATGGCACTCTTGTCTTATTTACTTACTTGACCCATGATGACACTTTAACTTCCACAACCATATTTAATGGTCTGAAAAAATTGGATAGACAAATATCTCTCTCAACTTTGCGTATAACAGATGATTTTTTTTTGCCGTGAGTGAAGCGTAATGTTTCGTTCTTCAGGATTGTATAAGTCAGGGGAGTTCAAACCTGGTTCTGGAGTGTCACTACTAGTCCAGAGCTCGTTGGCAGCACTCCTCACAATGCCATCTCTTCAATTAGGCTGTTATCTTCTCCAAAGATACATTTTCTCACCTCTGAGATTATTACATTGTTCCCAAAAAATAATGATATGCTTGCCGGGCTTTGTTGTCTTTGCTAATGCGAGTTCAAGCAAATGTCCATGTGCTGTTTGATGACGTCCCACTTCGACCCGATTGAACTATATTAGGGAAGTTTGGCACATTTTGTTCTTTTTGGGCCAAAAGTATATCCAGTGCCATGTTAAAATGTTTAATAAATGTTAAATTGTTAACAAGATGGTTTGATATGCTTATTGTGTGAGTAGTTGCTTTAATAAAGTAATGTTAAAGGTCCAACAAACTCATCCGTTAGTAACTCCATAAGTTGACCATTTATACCGTAAAAGCGGCGCTGTTTATGTCACCCTGCTGTGCACACACACACACACACACACACGTGTCACTGGAGCGATGAAGTGATGGAGTGACCAAAAAAAGCACCACTGTGTTCAAGCGACTCATCACGGGCAATTGAAGTGACTGAATGTGACTGTAGCGACTGCAATGTGAACCCACATTTAGTGTGTATTGGGCGGTCGTAAAGCAGGACGTGTTGTCGCGAGAACAGAGCTGCGAGACTGCCACCGGGTCGGAGACGGGGAATTTTGCAAGTGCTGTTTTCTGGCCAGAGACAGCAGGGGGGAGATGAAAGACCCCCCATTCACCCCATAAACACTTGTATTGCCCTCACAGGGGCTTCAAGAAGGATTTATTAAGGGGAAAAAGTTACTTAGTTCTGCTTTAACAAGATGGTTTGATATTTGCTTATTGTGTGATTAGTTGCATTAATGAATTAATGGTAGATAAAATTTATTTTAGACTAATCAAAAAATTAACCGTTAGATTAGTCAAATAATTGAAAAAAAAAACAAACAAACATACAAATGTAAAAAACACACCAAACATCCAACAGATCACAGATTCTGACAACTGGTCTGTTTCTAACGTGCTAGCTACCAACACTCAGTGACTGGCTCATATTAAACCCTAACCCAGTCCAGCTGGTGAAGTGCTGCTGGTTTCTCCATCTCATGGATTGAAGGAACCTACCTCTTGTTCTTGTTCTGCTTTGTGGGCGTCACTGCTTATCAGAGCACGTATGGCAGCACATGCATGCGTTTAATACATCACAGCTGTGTACTGTTGGAACAAAGAGCACTTTGTTGTTTTTACACTCATTAGGTGTTGTATAACATGACATTTAATGGCTAGGTTGTTCAGTCATAATCTGCAGGTCTCGTGTAAAGGGACTGGATTTGTAGAATTAAAGATTAAGATTACTTTGTTGAGTCTAAATGAGGTACATGTAGATAGGGCTGCATTCGATTTATGATTTTTTTAAAAAAATATTTTGTACATTTAAATGCGTATGCGTTTTATTTAAAATTCTGTTTTCCACATTAATTTTTTTTATTTTTTAGAAATATTAATAATTTTATTCAGAAAATATTCATTTTTACCTCATGTGAAGAAACAAAATAAATACTAAGAAATAAAAAACCCCATAATTAAAGAAAAATCTATGTCAAAAATAAAGTAGTATACAATTAAAAGGTATATATAAGTTGTAGTGGCATGGATTATTCTGACTGCTCCTTTTTAATTATCTATGTCACCCAATTTCCCCTCAGGGATCAATGGTTTACTGAATCTGATGGGGTTTATTGATTAATGTTTTGATCAACTTAATTTAAATCAACCAAATTTAAATGATCCTGATGACATCGTTCCAGACCGTAATGATGAAACAAAAATAAATGGACGCAAGGATGCATCAGTTATTTCACCACCAGGGGCCAGAATATTTGACAGTATTAGAAGTTATCATTAATCTACGATGTTTCAGACTCTACAATTCCTGGTATCGATGGTTCACAACAACCAAACAACTTCATCCACAGACCTTCTGTAGCTCTGATTAGATGTTGTTTAAACGCTCTGAGCAGGTGAAGCTGAATAAAGCTGACTCATGTTTTCACGGAGCGCTGCAACGCTACATGAGAAACGGACGGACGTTCACAGACATGTTAAAGTTAAGCGGGCACTGGTCGGCTCTGATTTAGGGATCAGTGATGATTTGCATAGTTTTTTTGGCAGTTTAGATGGTGCTCAGTGCTGTTTAGTCCTTTTCCTCACGGTGACAGCGTTTCAACCCGATTCTGTCCATCTCCGCGTTCAACGGTAGATTGCGTTTTTATTTGTCGATTCCGTGATTCCGTTATCGTGCACTTTATAGGGCCCTAGTGTAGTTGTTGCTAGCGCACTCAGAGACTTCGCTGCAGCGCATATAAGCTTGTGTCCTGTAACCACCTCTGATTGGTCAGCAGTCCAGGAAGGCGGTTCTTGGCATTTCTGATTGGTGAGCATAAATACTGTATCACTTAGATGATGGAGATGGAAGAAAAAAAAACCTCTGCATCTGAGGTTAGGTTATCGCAGTATTGAAAACCTCTATATCAATGCAATTAAGGTTATTCGTTCAGCATTATATTGTAGGAGTATTTTCAAATCCAGATTTTGTCGTTAAAGGTTCAAAAAGGTAAAAGTGGGTCAGACGACGAAAGAGTTATTGAATGTTAAAATCCGATACTTGTAAGAATTTTGGAATATATCTTTTTAGACTTTATTTTATTTATATTTTAATGCTGTAGTAAATTGAAGCTGCTTTTATTCAGGTTGTAACAGTGTATACAATTAGAAATAAAAAGGATTTAAAGCTTCAGATATGTGATGATAGGTTACATTTTATATATCTTGTCAGCATGTATTAATGTCAGCATTTAGAATAATGAATAATCTATTTTTGGAGGAATTTTGTATGTTTTTGTTGCCATTTGTATATTTTTCTCTTTTTTTCTGTTGTTTTTGTTGTCATCTTTGTCTATTTTGCTGTTATTCTGTATATTTTACCCTCGTTATATGTATTTTTGTTATCAGGTTGTATATTTGTCCCTCTAATTGTATGGCTTTATTGACATTTTGTGCATTTTTGGAGATACTCTGTGCATTTTCTTTGGGGGCTGCACCGCAACTTTAGTTGGACCCATTCTGCTGAAAAATAAACATCATGAAAATCAATTTTAAAAAGAACAAACGCTCTTTCTAAAGTAAACGCGCACACACATCCTGGATAATAATCTGTCTTTCCTCACCCCCACTTGCCCTCTTCAATCTGCTGCTGCTTTCTTGCACGACTTCCTCATTTGCGATACCATCCGCTGTTTACTAAAAGCTAAATACAATCAGTTTGACAGAGCTCCTTCTTATCTGGTATCAGTACAAAGCATCTTATTTCATCAGCCTGTCCTGCTGTTATTTCATTACAGCCTCTTGTTTTGATTACGTGATGATGAATGGATGTATACATTTTTGGGTGAGAAGGTGTCTTGGCATGCTCTGGGCTCATAACTCTGTCAGGATGTGTTCGCCTGCATCTCTGTCACTGAGCCAGAGCATGACTAATCGCAGTAGTTCTCTATTCCTCTGCATGACTGCAGTTTTATATCCTGCATCACTCAGCATTTCTCATTGCTCAGTTTCACAGTCATTCACTCACTTTATTTAATTACAGACTCCAATCAACTTTTACATACATGTTTTAGAATAGGGGAACGTACTAGTGGAAATCATAGAGAACGGTGCACGCAGAGCATGTGTTGGAGAGTTTTTGGTTTGGTTTTTTTTTCTATTTTTTGTCAGGTCTTTTTTACTTTGGTGACTGTAAAAAATAACTGAACATTTGCTTGGCTGTTTAAAGCGTAAGTACACTAGAGCTGCAACTAACGATTATTTCTGGAGCCGACTCATCTATTGATTATTTTTTCGATTAGTCGACGAGTCACGAGTATTTTTCTGTTTTGAAACACATATTTTGGACTTCTTAAATCCTTCCGCCTGTGAACGTGCCCCTGTTGTAATGTGACAGCATGTCTTACAGAGAGGAATTAAAACAATGAAACAAAACATGTATTTGTACTGTATTTGTTATATTTAACAGTAGGAATGTGCGATATTTTATCGTTTATGATTTATCGTCCAAAACATTCTTACCGGTGTCATCCCTCGATATAAACGATAAATTCCCATGTCTGAAATTAGCGAGGGCCACGGGCCATTTGTCCCTCAATTTAGCCAAGAATGCATGAACTGGAAACTCAACTAAAGCTAAATATGCTAAGCTAACACACGACACACTGACTGAGCTAAGTGCTAACGCTAACCACTCCATATAAGGAATAATAGACTAAGTAAAAAGAACATGTCTTACTGTCATAAAGCCACAGAGAGCCACAGATTTGTTTATGGTCAGATTTAACACTTGTATGGAAGAATAAAATCCAAACATGTCACATGTTGTGTGAAATAAATATTAACATAATAACTAATGTCACTATTCATTCATCCAAATTTGTGAAACTCAATATTTGTTCATTATATTTCATCAGCAGTAAAAACACTATTGAAGTTATTTGTGCTTATAATGTGCTTTTTTTTTTAAAATAATTTTATTTCAAGTGAGAAAATAAATGAATTACATACAATAACACTAATAATAATCCACATACACAAATATATTCCATAAAATTTCAGCTCATGAGCTGTTTGAGTCAGCATTTATTGTAGCCTTTTTAAACGTGTCTAGTGTTGATGTATTCACATTTATTTGTGTTTGTAAGGAACCTGTTTACACTAAGTTGTGAATTTTTTTATTTATAGTTTTTTATTTATCGTGATTTTTATCGTTGTCGTGATAAATACCAGAAATTATCAGGATTTTTTTTTTTTTTTTTTTTGGTCAATATCGCCCATCCCTATTTAACACATAAAATATAATTGAAATCACAATAAAATCAATAATACATTAAATATCAGAAACTTAAAGTGTAGGTTGTCTTGAACAAAATAGTTATAGTAAACAAAGAGAGTAAATAAGTAACTTTAAAAAGCTGGAGCTAACCTGTCTGCAGGTATGAGGTTTAAACCAATCAAGCTTCTTTAGTGTTTTCCTCGCTTGCTATTCTTCTTCACTGTTTACTTGCACAAAGTCAGTGGGGCGACACTGCCCCTAGCAGTCAATGTAAGGAACTGCAACAGAAAGAAAGCAGGAGCAGGCGCGGGATTGATTTTATCATTAATTTACAGGATTAAACAACGCATCGACGCTATAAAATCTGCGTTGATGAATTTTTGTAGTAAACATTATCGATTAGGTCGACTAATCAACGCAGCCTTAAAGTACACCGCCAGATTTTTGTTGACCTGCCACAAGGCGGAAATTCAAAAAATGCCTTAATTATGGGCGTGGCTCCTAGAGTAGTTAAGACTCACCCAGTCACAGCAGCCCCGCCCCCACAGCTCTGCACAGTTCCACATGGAGTTGTCAATCAATTCTCACAGGGTTTTGAAAGGAGGAAACGAGTCCCTCCTCACATCTTTTATAGGAGGGGCGGGGCCAACAGTAAAGGTTAGTGACGTCACTGATCTAATCACAGCCAATAGCAAAATTCAATTGAAATAGCCGGCGTTCAACCCATAGAGGGCATTCACTGACGTTTTACCACTAAAAACGCCAAATTGAAATACAAGTTTAAGAGTAGAAGGCGGCCAGAAAGAAAGTAGTAGGAGATTCTGCTGCCGCCAACACTTCCAGACAAGAGGATTCATATATAGCCCTCTGCTGTTTAAAAAAAGTACTGCGATTCAATTTTCAGTGTATCAATGTGAATCGTGATACCTATGAATTGATTTTTAACTGCCTTTGCCTTGCGTTACATCCCTACCTAATAAGCAGCAGCAGAAAAAAGTGGTTTCAGAATGTAATATTTACACTTTAATGTTGCTTATTTCATTTTCCAAATAAAAGTATGTAAAGAACATCTAAAAAGATGGAGCATAAACACATAAAGCCGAAATAGAAAATATCAGGGGGTCATTTGATTCCTTTTGGGGGATAGGGAACCCTGTGTATCCTCTCACATGCCCCACAAGTTTTTTTTGACACAGGGTTTGCGTGTCACCTCAAAACAGGTTGTGATTATCCCATTATCCCACAAAAGTAACACTTTTCTTTTCACAATTTAATGCAGTGGTAAATCAAAGTTTATCAAACAATACTTTTACTGTAGATGAAGGCAAACAAATCTAAACAAAGTTAGGGTGACTCAACTTATGATAAAACAAATGACAATATATTTAAACAAAGAAAATTTGTTTTCATACTGAATCAAAAATAAATCTAACTTTGCTGTTTAAATAAACATTGCCAATCTTTCTGTTGTAGAGGAACTGAAGAGAATTCATAGGCACTTCACCGATATTGCAGCCTTGTGTTTTACCAATATCGATCTGTTATGATATCAGCTCAAATCATACATGCAAAACATACCTTACTTATTTCCAGAGGTGAAAGTAGTGGATTACAAGTACTCACATTGCTGTAATTGAGTTGCTTTTATGAATACTTGTACTTTTTTGAGTATATTTCTCTTTACTTAAGTACATTTTAAAATAACTAAAGTAATTAGTTACATTTCTTCACCCAACCGTTACTGAGTAAATTATATATTTTTTGTGATTATTTCTTTATTATTTATATATGAGGTGTTTACTGTATGCAAGGGAAATGTGGCAAGATTTATTACCCAAAAAAAAGTAACTTAGTAACTTTTACTTTGAGTACTATTTAGTTGAGCTACTTTTTACTTGTACTTGAGTATTTTATGTATGACTTACTTACAACTAACAGTACTTCTACTTGAGTAGAATATATCAGTATTCTTTACACCTCTGCTTATTTCGTAGTGTGGAATGTAGGGCTTCACATGCATGTTTGGTGATGATATGGCACATTACACACTATTTTTCACTGGAAAACAGGTGAAGCAATATAAAATGTAGGTTAAAAAGGACAAATATGTCCTATTCCGCCCTTAATCCCACTCATAATCTTGTGCTACATGTTAGCGCTGGGACAATACCATTTTGTCAAGATTCAATTTTAATCCCGATTCTTGGGTGCCGATTCGATTTAAATTGTGAATCTGATTTTACAAGTATTGCGATTCTACAGTGACAATTATCACCAATTTTTTTTTCAAATTTGTACGCCCTGGAATCGAACAAAACCCAAAGTATGCCCACACTTTAGATTAAAATCGCAACGGTGCGGGTTTAATCTCAGGTGTCTCTTTGTCTGCCAAAAGGGAAATCACAGCTGCTGCTAGTAGTCCTCGTGTGTGCAATCACCTATTGGGTAGGGCTGGGAACGATTCATCTAGCGATTATTTTTCCAGTTCGATTTGATTATCTCCCCATTGATTTACATATCCAAAATGAATAAAAAAAACTTGAATTCCTTAACATTGCAATATAGGTGTACTGCTGAACTCATAATTCCAATTTCATTTTTTGGCGCGTGCAGCTGCTGTTGCCACTGATGTCACGACGGCTGTTTCCTCCTTGTCCCGTTGACGCGCTGCCGCCCGGTCACACCCGGGATAAAGGACGAGGGTTACGGGGAACAGCTACCTACAACGAACGAGTGCGTGTCTTCACTGCCTTCCACTTTTAAAACTCGCGTTAGCTATTTCCGGCGCCGCCATCTTTGTTTTGGTCGGACGACGCATCGGCGCGCACATTTTGCGTCTGAAGTGTGTTTTTAATGTGTTGTGATGAACAAGCCATTCACATTAGTTTGACTGCATTCGAATCTGAAAAGGCTCTGGCTCAAAGACAGGTTTAGCTGATGATGTATTAGTCCAAATGGTGATAAGTTTACCTGGTGACACGTCACAACAGGATCGTCTCCATCACACGGCTGCGCGGGATTTCATGCAAAACTTGAGTGTTTCGCCGATTGGTTGTAATCAAAGGTTTCACAAATGTTTATCACACATTTCCATGGTATTTATTTTTTGTTAAACAGTGTGGCTAACGACGCCAGAGTAATCTCGCGTGATTTCAACGTAACCCTCTGATTTTTGTAAATTCTCAGAAGTATATAAAATCTAGAATTATTACCAGTAGTTCAATCTAATGACTCAATTTAGCATGTTTGGTAGGATTTTTGGGACGTGCGATAGCCAGTAAAGATGAAAAAACATCACGGAAAAGTGTAATGTGACGCAGAAATGGAATTTGGAAAGTTTTGAAACGGAAAATTGGAAACTCTAGGAATGTTGGAGAAGGCCAAAGAGAGAACAGTAGAAAAACTGACCCATTTATGATACATACATTTTAACTCCAAACTTAATAATAGTCTTCAATTGAATACAATAAATAAAGAATACAATAAAAGACCCTGAAAAATAACCTCAATAATTTAAATAAAAACTATTATTATTAGTTATGTAGAGGGGATTATTGGCCGATACTCTATTCATAGTCCTCATACCACATCTATGAAAACCAGTCTCGGCTTTGCCTTCTGAATACTCTCCTGACTAAAGGCTACTGTCTTTGTGCGTCTTTGTGTCGAGCAGCAATGGAGGAGCTGTTGTGTGAGCTTCCTCTATTCCTGGACCTGCTGGACAGGGAGTACCTGAGCGCTGGGGTCCGGGAGAAGAAGACACACCTCTCCAGTATCCTGCACAGAGTGCTCGCTAACAAAGGTGAGCTTTTTGCACGTTTTGAAAACTCTTCTGAATTGAAGCTGGGCGATATGGACCAAAACTCATATCTCAATATTTTTTTCTCAAAATGGTGATATGCCATATGAATCTCAATATTTTAAATTCAAATTAAGTCTGACCACAATGAAAATTGTGGGTTAAATTTGCTGATCCAACATTTTTTCTGTAAGGGACAGCATGTGTGAGTAAGTTCTGTCGTGTGGCTTGTTTAGGGGAAGGTCTGGGTTAGGATGCACTCGGAAACCATCGAACTGTGCTTCTGAGGCTTAAAGCAGCCTCTCATAAATCAAGTGTTTTGATGCAAAATAAGCTATAAAAACATATGTACAGTACATGTAGGTGATATTGTAATTCTCGATATCGCCAAAAAAGACAACTCATTATATCTTGAATATTGATATATAGCTCAGCCCTATTCTGAATCTTTTCACAGCTGGAAAAAAAAGGACGGCCAGAGGCATTATTTAAAATGTCAGTCTTTAATCCCTTTAAACCCAGAGAAGTATTTAGAAATAGGTGAAAAAGCACACCTTAAGTCCACTGCTGAGTGTGCCTCGCCCTGGTCGTTCCTTTGGCCTTCGTTCGACTTGCATTGAATAATATGGTGTTCTACGCTCTCTACCTACCACAGAACCATCATTCAAGTCAGAGATCCACAGTGGTCTGCCAGCTCCTCCCCAGATGCCTCTCCCAGAGATACCTCACCCCTGGCTGGTGAGTCCTCCATGCTTATCCCAACACAGGCTTTTTATTGCATTTTATTTGTAGCCGATGTGAAATGGAACTGATCAGGATGTGAATGTGAGTGTATGGGAGGTTAATTGAGGTAAACACGTGGCCTAACTCGTGTTTCATGCTTTGACTGAACGGAGGTGTGTTTCCAGATGGCAAACGTCTTGTTCCACTGCTGTTTTTAGTTCCAGTCTCTTTAAAGAGAAACTAAACCCCAAACTTGCTTTTTTCTGCTAAATACACATACAGTATATTTTGGGTATTAAGTAGTGCTGTTGAAGTATCCTAGTCCAACTTTGAACATTTTAGTATAAATATTTTAATTTTGCGTATTTAGTTGTAAAATGTCAGAGTCACTGGCCTCTAAGGGTTGAATTTTGCTATTGGCTGAGTTTCCTCCAATCACAGCCCCCAATGAGCATTGATTGACAGCCTCAATGAGGAAGTCCACTGCTGCTGTGTGAAGCTGCTCACTGTAGCTGTGATGTTTTTGTCTCTGTGCTTCTATAAAGAGCAGTTTCTGGTCTAATCAGAGGGTTCATCAAGCTATTTGTGTATGTACAGGCACATAGTGTGTGTGTCCACGTCTGTCTCTGTGTGTGCGCGAACGTGCTTCTCATTGCTGTGTGTGTGTGTGTGTGTGTGTGTGTGTGTGTGTGTGTGTGTGTGTGTGTGTGTGTGTGTGTGTGTGTGTGTGTGTGTGTGTGTGTGTGTGTGTGTGTGTGTGTGTGTGTGTGTGTGTGTGTGTGTGTGTGTGTGCGTGCGTGCGTGCGTGCGTGCGTGCGTGCGTGCGTGCGTGCGTGCGTGCGTGCGTGCGTGCGTGCGTGCGTGCGTGCGTGCGTGCGTGCGTGCGTGCGTGCGTGCGTGCGTGCGTGTTGTGAGGCTCATGGCTGGAGAAGAGCAGGGACTGTTTTTGAGTAATATAGCATCTGTGGGGCTGTGTATTATAAGAAGTAGTTGAGCAGGCAGCGTTCTGTCACTGCCAGCACTGACTGGCTGCCTGAGTGGGCGTGTCTGCTTCAGGAATAAGGCCCATTTTGAATTTCCCCCCAGTCTTAAAAGAGTTGTTCCTCTTTAAAGAGTTACTAAACCCCTGCTTTCTGCTGACCTGCCAAGAGGGGGGACAAAAACTGCCTTGATTATGGATGTTACTCCTGAAGCAGTAACACACGCCCAGGCAGGCAGCGCACAGCAGTGACAGGTGAGGTGTGTCACTACAATCACACATACACAATCACACAAGTTCACCCATGCACACACAACCCCACAGACACTATATCACTCACGGGCAGCCCCTGCTCTCCATGAGCCCCAGAACGGCACCTCACGCACACTCACACAAACCAGGAAGATGCGCACACAGCAACAAAAAGTACACGCACGTTCGCGACATGCAGAGACAGACGGGGATACGCACACAATGTGTCTGTACACACACATAGCTCGATGCACCCTCGCACGGAGCAAGCTGCTCAGCTTCCCAGTGAGCATTGTCGGGCTGTGATTGGAGGAAACCCTCCTCCCTCCTCTCAGCTTTTATAGGAGGGGCGGTGCCAACAGTGAAAGTTGATGACTCTCGATGGACACGATAATCCAATAAAATTGTAATAGCCGGCGTTCAACTCTGAGAGGGCAGTCACACATTTTAGAACTAAATACGCAAAATTAAAATACATTTACTAAAATGTTCAAAGTTGGACTAGGATCAATCAACAGTACAGGGGTTATGGTACTCTTTAAAGAGTTGTCCACATCAAAATGTATACTTTGGTAATTGCCATGGTAACACTGACAGAACTTCATTATGATGCAATACAAATTCAGTTGCTTTCTTTGGCTGAAGTGAGAAAGAGATCTGAGTCCAAAAAGCTTAGGGTGTCCCAATCCAAATTAAAATCTAATATTTTTAACATCTGTAAAATGTCCTGTCCAATTAGCACTCATTTTCTTTGACAGACAGACAGACAGATTGATGGATTGCTCTAATAGCTTGTTCTTTTCTGCTTTACATCAGCAACAAGCTGTTTCTGCTTTCATTTATAATCAGAAACTAATTTGGAAGGAGTAGGGAATGTTTCCTCATCATTATGTATTACCAGAACAGCTGTTTAATGCGCTTCCAGAACTGAGGTTTCCAATGTCATAGGTTACAATTTTCCTCTGATCAGTGGATTTCCACAGATTTTATTTTGTGAATCGTCTAAATCCATTTAGAAAATGTTAGGGGTGGGAGGATGTGAGGTACCTTACTTTTATTGGTGAAATTGAAGTTTTCTCATGTCAAATCCTTCTTGAATTTAGTTTTCCACCAACAGCAGGAAAGCTTAGCCCATTTCTTAACAACTCAGAGATTGGATGAAAATGAAATGATTTTGACCAATGACAATGCTTGTAGCATTTCACCTCACAAATTCATGGTGGCGTGGTATCGTTTTTCAGCAAAAATATGAGGTTTTTCTCAAAAGATCAGGAGAAGAGGTGTAATCAAGCCAAAGAATTAGACCCGGCCCAAGCCCCACAGAATACAGCCTGAACCCAGATGAAGCCCGTCTCTCTTTTTAAGCCCGATCCTGTTGCAGCCCGACACTATTCAAATCCCTGTGCGCACATGTAGAATGATCCGAGGCCAGTTTCTTTAATAGCTCAGCTTTATTTACTCTAACTATAAATATGACCAGCAGCTTCCAGTGCCGCTACACAGTACGAACCCGTTTACTTCTGCCGTAAAGTATGTTGTTTTTGTGTTTTTTTTTTTTTTTTTTTTGAACAAAAGTTTTTATTCATATTTCACGCATTACAAATTATCGTCACTCATGTCATAACATTTATAAAGCTGTAGTGTAGTATCCGTTTAACAAACAAACAAAACACACTCTACGGCAGACGGTCGTTTAGGCAGTGCAAAATATGCGGTAATACAAAAGATAACAATAATCATAGTTGTAGTGATGAAGTATGGTCATCGCACTTATACAAGAGTCAAGCATTGGTATGATGGAACCGAAACATTTATGTCAGTCCAAAATAAGTAATAGCTGGATTCCACCTTTTCTTGAATAAGTCCATAGTCAAATTGCGGCTTGCTGTTATTTTTTCCATTGTGTACACTTTCATGAGTCTCTGTTTCCATTGATCCACTGTAGGGGGCAAAGGTTTCAACCAAGACACTGTAATCATCTTCTTAGCCACCAACACCAGTATTTTAAACAAGTACATATTTGGTTTATTTAAGTAATCAGGGGGGAGCAGCCCGAAGACAAAAGTCAGCGGGTCACTTTCAAAGTGAGTGTGTAAAAGATTTGAAATTTCATTCCTAATTTCCTCCCAGAATTTTTTTAATTGAGGGCAATCCCAGAAAATGTGTGTGTGGTCTCCAACCTGACCACAGAGTCTCCAGCATTGGTCTGTTGTTTTCTTATCGAACTTGGAAATTAAAAAAGGAGTTTTAAAATATCTAGTATTTAATTTCCAAGAAAATTCTTTCCAAGTTGGACTGCTGGTCAGTTTGTGCCCACTTTCACATACTTGTTCCCAGATTTGATCTTCAATCACAATGTTCATCTCCAGCTCCCATCTTCCCTTCGCCTCCAGAGATCCCCCCCCCCCTGCAAACATTTATATAGATTTGACACCACCCCTTCACATTTTTGTTTCTTATGAAGATTAATTAGAAATCCTTCTAGTTCAGAACGCTGCATTTTGAGGGAGAACCACTCTATGTGTGACTTCAAGAAACTTCTCAACTGCAGAAACCTATAAAAATCTGTTGAATTCAGCCCAAATCTTTCTTGTAACTGGTTAAAAGATAATAGAATTTCCCCCTCAAACAGATCATTTATCAGTAAAAGCCCTTTATTCGCCCATTCTCTGAATCTAAAATCCATTTTTCCTGGTTTAAAATCTATATCTGTAATATCTGTAATCCTCATTGCCTTAGACACGGAAAAAGGAGCCTTGATTTTTTTCCATATGTTGGTCAAAATTTTAAGTGTACATTTCATCCAAACATTTGAGAGTTTATTCTTATTCTCCTTGGAGCACCATGGCAGAGCCTGAAGGGGAATTTCAGGGCATGAACTCTGCTCCAGTGTCAACCATGTTGTTTCTTCATTTTGTCTCTGCCACTCCACTACCCCGCGCAGCTGTGCTGCCCAGTAATATAGTTTTAAATTAGGTAAGTTGAGGCCTCCGAATGTTTTAGAGTTGGTCAGTTGTGTGAATTTGATTCTTGGTTTTTTTTTTTTTGCCAAATAAAATTAGAAATAATTTTTTGTAATTTCTTAAAAGCAGTTGCTGGGATCCAGATAGGAAGTGACAAAAACAAATTTAACAGCCTGGGGAGAATATTCATTCGTATAGTATCAACTCTCCCAAGAAGAGAGAGCGGCAATATCTCCCATCTAAATTCTCACAAATTTTGTCTATTAATTTTTCAAAATTTGCTTTATACAGCCGAGAGGTGTCAGCCGTGATCAAAATACCCAAGTATCGAAAACCCTGTGACCAATTGAATTGAACTGTGTTGGATAGCTTTGGAGGCCAGCAGCCCTTACTCATCATCGCTTCAGATTTAGTTTCATTTATTTTATAGCCCGAAACATCGCTGTAGGCCTTCAAGCACCTCATGACTTCAGGTATGGAAGTAGCCGGCTCTTTAATATACAGGATGACGTCGTCTGCATACAGCGATAGCTTGTGAGTCCTGACTTTATCTGATATACCTAATATTAATGGGTTAGTCCCAATACATTCAGCCAGAGGTTCAATACAAATAGCAAACAGGATTGGTGACAGTCCACAACCCTGACGGGTGCCTCTTTGTAAAGGGAAACCATCTGAAATATAGCCATTTACACGTACCTTGGAAATGGGATTTGTATACGCGTCAAACCAATCATTAAATCTATTATCAAAACCCATCTTCGATAGGTTTCTGTGTTTTTTTTAAATAATCATTTATTCATGTGCCAGAGGCAAACCTTTGATTCACCTCCTCAGCATTCATTTGTGCGTCCTCCTCGCATTAATCAAAAACACATCACCTGACCGTTCATTTAGGGCTCTATTCTCCCATGCGCGTAAGTCAAAAAAAGCAGCGCCGTTACGCTGTTTCTGGCTGTGCCCTATTCTCCCCCTGTACTTAAGTCGGTCACTGCGTGCCTTGATCCAAGTTACACACTCTGGTTGGATCAGCCTTACACACTTTCTCCCATCTGCTTAAGTTCTTTTCCTCTTACGCGCTTCTGAACCTGGAATAAGTGCAGCGCCCCGATAAGGTGAAACATTGAATTGCACTAGAAGTATGGACTTAGTTACATTTTAAGCCACAAGCATTGTATTAAAAAAAGAGACTTCCAGAAAGAACCTATACCTGTCGCGTTGTCACGGGGGTGGTGGGGGCGGGGTGGCTACAGGTCAATAGATTGACCATCAGCATTTCTAATATGTTCACATTTACCAGTTGTAGACAATAAAAAATGTGTTACATTGAATGATATTTTATCTGTGTTGTCCACTCCTTTTCCTGGGGGGAAAACAGTGGACAACACTGTGTATAACGTGAAGCCATAGTTTGATAACATTCACATGACATTGGGAAAACTCCATTGTTCCCTGATTTCTACAAAAAAAAAAAGACATCATGGCCCAGTCCCTGGCTTCAGACCGTGCACATGACATGAGAACTGACATGAGAACTGTTTTCACCTTTATTTTGATTGTAGTTTTGAAGCAGCAGCTCAACAATAACACACTTTTGTTCACGGAGCGGAAAGGAGATATGAACTAATCACCGGTAAATAAAGCCCAGTAAAACTCCAGAAAACAATAACCAGGAGTGAGTATTTGCTCCCTGGTAAAGATAGTAGCTCTAACAACAGCTACAATGATGAACGTGGTGATATTACAGCCTGTGCAGCAGTATGGGGATGCATTAACTCCGTCTCCGGGTCTTAGTATCACCGATGAAGCCAGCTCCGTTTGCTGATCTCCGTGTGCGTGTGTCCGTGTTAATTTCCACACGTTTATGCCTATTATTATCGGCGATAACACTGAAGACCTCACATGAGAACTGTTTTTACTTTTTCTTTGATTGTAGTTTTAAAACAGCAGCTCGACAATAATACACGTTTTCAGTTTGGGACGTGGAGCGGAAGAGAGATATGAACTAATCACTGGTAAAAAGCCCAGTAAACCTCTGGAAAACAGTCACCAGGAATACATATTTGCTCCCTGGTAAAGATAGTAGCTCTAAGAACAGGTAAAATGATAAACTGGTGATATTACAGCCTGTGCATGCAGTACAGGAATGCATTTACTCCGCCTCCGGGTCCTAGTGCTAGCTGTACGGTGAAGCCTGTTCCGTTTACCGAGGTCCTTGTGAAAGTCTGCATGTTTATGCCTCCATCCATCCACTCTTTTCATTATATCTATGTCTTTTAAGGCTCTTATTAAATAGTCTAGGCTGGAGTCCGGGCCGCCACCATCTTGGATCATGTGGTCACCAGCGCGTGACCACATCGCCACAAGTCGCACAATGCACAAAATTACTGGAATTAACTTAATGCTGCTTTAAATGTTGTTAACTGTTTACAAGAAAGAGTAATTATCTAATTCAGAATTAAAAAAGGAATAAACCAGCCACCTAATTCGGAATTAACTTTAATTCGGAATTAAATTAGCATTAGGAATTATGTGTTTACAAGGTTAAAGAGGAATTATCTTTTATTCCACTTTAAAGAGGAATTAAAGCTCCCATGTAAACGTGGCCACTGTGTAGGCTAAATGCAGAGTTGTAGCAGTGAGGTAGAGCTATTGAAAGAGTTGGTCAGCGTTTGTGCTTTTTCTCCAGCTCTTTTAGTGCGGCAGCATCTGGTCTGAAATGACCATTGATCACATTTCCACAGTGGCCCTGGATTTTCTTTTTAGACTCAGAGGAAAGGATAACTCTCTCTGTCTCTCTCTGCTGTCAATTCCTCTGAATAGATTTGTGGTTAACAAACAATGGCAGTGTAGAGCGTAGTGGACAACGAAGACCGAGTGCGAATGGTAAAGAGTTTACATTTTGTGCCATTAAAGGACTTTTTAACCCAAAACAAACAAATGTACAAATGAAGTAACATTTCATATTTGAGGTATCATTACATTTGTAAAATGCAATAGACAGACAGGAAGAAGAAGAGATGCCTTGGCCACAGTCTGCCTGTGATCAGTCGTGCCAAACCAGCACTCTGCAAAGACTGAGAGCCTGTGGCTTCCACCTCCGTCTGCCCCGAAGCCTGTGGCAGCTTTTTGATTACTCCCTCTTATATAAGAATCATTACTGTGTGGAAGCTCTTTTAAAATGCAGCAGCCAGTAAATGTGAAGTGAGATTACAGCTTTTCATTTACACTCAATAGAGTTATTCAAAATATGTCATGAGATTTGGTCCTAAATACAATGTTCTGCTTAAACAGTGAAGTCTAAGGTTCACGTAACAAAACTCCACCAAATATCAAACATTTCTTTACAAATTACAATCTACATGAATAAATGCTGATTAAGATTGCGTGGAATGTGGACAGCAGAATTATATTTGTTAGACTGCCCAACTATGAAGCACGACAATATGGTGACAGATTTCAGACCCTGAGCTAGCATAAAAAGTAGCTGGATTAGCTATTGAGCGCTGTCACTTTTACAGCACTACATTTAAAGCTATTAGACACACTTTATGCACTGTAGCCTAATATGGTGGAGTTGGATGTAGTAACTTTCGAGTTTTGTAATTGATATCTGAGCACTAGAAGCCCATTCCCTTGTTTTAACACTTTATCAAACATAGATTTTCATATAGAAACTATCAACTTTTGCATTTGACCTCAGTATTTGTAAGCTAAAACGTTTGTAGAAGCTTAAGGCGGGCATACACTGTGTGATTTTTGGCCCATTTTGAGCTGAATCGTGTGTCGTGCATTGTTTAGTATACATGAGGTCACGAGAAGCGATTAACGCCTCACGACCAGCTCCCAATCAGCAATCGTATGGTCGTAAGAAAGTCAAACATGTTTGAAATCCAGTCGCTCCTCATGAGGGTATCGCACAGTTGAAGCAGGGCCACGGACCGCCTTACCTCAAACTCTCACACTGCGCATGTGTGAACACCGTAGGGCTGCTGTAAAATTGACGGACTGTACTGCCCATGTCTACAGTGTGAAAACATGAATCGTGAGCTGCGCACATTCAGACAGCAATTGAGTCGCTCAATTTGAGCGAAAAATTGCATGGTGTCTGCCTGCCTTTCGTGAGCAGAAATAGTTATTTTGAACCTGCACCAAGGAGGTAATATTTTACTTTAAGCTGATATCTGGAGATTCTGAGAAAGGTATCGATGCCCCACCCTAAACAGCCTCACTTCCTCCCACTGCCTCTCCCAATCTACTTTTCTGCACGCACATTGCGGAACATAACAAGGTCGCATTGGGTCGCATTGATTTAGGTCTATGGGTCAGGTAAGAGACAAAATCACATTTACCCATTTGCTGTTGTGACGCTCGGCCTTGTTTCCGTGCACAGTTCCACATTCACTTTGATTGACAGTCTCAAAAAGGCAAAGTCGAAGCCTATTGGCTGGATGCACTCGGCGATTGTTTCCATTTGTATAGGGGTCTATAGAACGAAGGAGGGACTTATATACATTAATGTATATGAATGACCACCAGCAGTAGACCATACTAAAAGACTAGTTAGTAGAGATGTAACGATTCACTCAACTCCGGATACGATTCGATTCACGATACTGGGTTCACGATACTGGATTCTCTCACGATTTATTTTAGAAAATGGGACTGTACATAAATGACTGAAAGATATTCCTTTATTTTTTGGGAAAATACTGTACTATTTTCCTTTTATTTTTCATTGTCAAAAGAATCCCTTGATAAACTATTCAAAACAATGCAATTTAACTAAAAATAAATCTGGAATGAAATAAATAGAGGAATAATACAAATGAAGAAGCCTATTAATTTAAATTCTGGTTCTATAGTAAACAATACAAAACTGCATAATAGTTCTTTTTCTTTTTAAAAGTGCAACTGAAAATGTATTTTGTGCCTTAACAATTGGACTTAAAAAAAAAAAAACAGTTTGTTTGAACCAGCAGAGGGCGCTGGTAACCCAGTGGTCGGTTGGCATGCAGATATTTTGCAGTGAAGAAGAGATGCTATGCTAGCAGACAGAGCTAATAGAAAAACGTGACTTTTACAGATATTCACGTAATAATACAGATATTATTTCAGTGCTAAAGGGGTAAGGAATCATTTATGAACATGTTTAAGAGTAGAAGGCGGCCAGAAAGAAAGTAGTAGCAGATTCTCCCTGCCGCCAACACTTCTGGATAGCGCCCTCTGCTGTTTAAAAAAAGTACTGCGATTCAATTTTCACAGCATCGATGTGAACCGTGAAACCTATTAATCAATTTTTAACTGCTTTATGATTAATCGTTACATCCCTACTAGTTAGGTATTTTTCCGCATTTCAAAAGAATCATACGTAAACATAGATTTCTCAGAAACAATGGATATCAGCTTTAAAGGAACTTTTTAAATAAAGATAGACCCCAATGAAGATTCCACAATTTTTTTTTTAATTCTGCATCACTTTGAAAAAAAAAAAATCTTATCATTGTCTAAATTTCTAAAATTTCCTATCTCTGTTCGTAAGGGATGTATCTTTTTGAAATCTGACTTAGATATGTTGGATTTGTTCTTCAATTACCCCACCAAGTTCAACCCAGATCGGATCTGGATTGCACGTTATATTTTGGACCTACTGTATGGTTATTAATGTGGATAGACATTTCTTCCAAGCCTTCAAAGTGGGATGATCAGGATCACTGATCTAGATAACTGACCACACCTGGCAAAGAGGATATTGGGTGCTAGGTGGAGTTACTTTAGCACTCTCTGAGTGCTCTTTATTGTTGGGTTCTGCTACAGTTCTGATAGCAACTTCCGTATGATAGCAGAAGTATCCATTGATGGGGTCACAACACTAGTTCTTTAAAACCTGATTAAGTTTTCAAAATTACAGCAATGTTAAATCTATAGGCCTATTACTTTTTCCAGAAAGTTGACATTCTAACAAGTTCTACTATTAACAGTTACCAAAGCAGAGATGTTTGCTCAGGGTCCAAGTTTAGTCTAGTCTAGTGTAATCTTGAGGCAAGCCACTAAGACTAAAATTATTACCTATAAATGCGCTATTGCTTACATGTTTTAACTTTTTAGTTTTTTTGTGCGATGGACTACGAGCACATTATCTCACAGCAAGAAGTGAATAGATCCTTCTTTCCTGAGAAACTCTTCCTTTAAGCCTCTTTTTATTTGTGGATAATGGGGAACTAACAGAATGATATGAGCGACAGTTTGCAGATTAATGGTACATTACTGTGATTTACAGTTGTGTTTTACCTACAGTATTGTAAACCAAAAATACACGTGACTGGAAAATTAGAAATAGCACTAAATTCCACAGAAAATATCTTTCTTTATCAAAATGATCTACTGGGCCAGATTGACAGGAATTTTCAAAAGTATCCCAGAGGCCATGAATAGGTTAGATAAATTGCCAAATAATTCATAAACGTGGCAATGAGAGGGTTGTGTAGTTGTCTGTGTGCTTTGTCATTAATGATTAATTACACACATGTATCAAATACTCTCACAAAGCAGCAGAATCTTTGCTTGTCATTTTGATCGTATCCTCTCCACCCAGATCATAAATCTCTACAATTATCAGAGGAAGGATCGAGTACATTAGAACATGCACACAAATAAGTGTCTGTCTTTAATTACAACGTAATCGCCGCAAAGCATGGAAACGTCCCACTGAAGTCTAGCTGCATTTAAACGGTCCTTCTCTGTCACGGTCTTGATGATTGAGGATCTCTGTTGTTGAGCTTGCTGCACACCATGAGCGCTGTCCATTCTGTTCAAACAAAGGTTCTCTGAGAATACTGAACAACTGTTTCCATTACCTTATGGTCTCAACTTAGTGGCAGTGGTGGCTTAATGGATAAATAAGCAAGGCCCATAATCTCAATGCTCACACTGTGGCTGCCCACTATGTACAAGTGTATATATTTACCGATTAATTTCCGTTTCATCAGATTTCTCTAATCAGATGTCAATACTGGGTTTGAAATGTCTCGAAGTCATGCAAAACATGCTCAATAAGGTTAACTGAGTTAACTGTAGCAATGAATTCCCTATTTCTGAAATGCAGTAGCGCGATGACATTTCACGAGATTTTGACGTTTGTGCAATTGCTAAAGTTGCTACACATCAGGCCACACTTCACAGTGGAAAATTACCTGTAAATGCATAATATTGTCCTAAAATGTCATTGAGGGTTTAGTCCAAGTCATATAGCTATTTTCATTTCAAGAGGTGAACTTTGTCATATTGTGTCATAATTTGTTATATTACGTCAAATGTGTTAATGCAAGATGTTTGGCCAATACATGCACGAGAGGGTATAATCATATTGAAATTTCCACTTCATTTTGCAGTTCAAAATCAATAATTAAAAACAAATAATAACAAGAGCACACAGAGTGCAAACCTCCGCCAAGCGCCGAATAGTTTCTTTGCCAGATATTAGCAATTGTCTGGATGAGTGATCCTGATCATGGTATCATGATCATTTCACTTTAAAGGCTTGGAAGACATTTCACAACATAGTAGGTAAAAATGTCCAAAAATTGCGATGAAATGCACAATCCAGATCTAATCTCTACGAAACTCAATGGAGTAATTGAGGAAACAACTCGACATAACTGTCATATTTCATCAAGATCGGTCAATTATGAACCAAAAATTTCGTATTTTCTGTCCTGAAATTGTTCGTAGGCCCCACACCTGTAACCAATGTTGGCGTCAATTATAATTATGCTTTCAGTTATCTATGTTCAATTATAATTCAATTATGATTGCAGTAGCAGACATTTTTCCCCAATTACAATGAAGTTACAATTATTTTTTATCCCCTGAAAGTCAATTACATTCTCAATTACTAAAGTTCAATTACAATTATTAGTAATTTGGTCGGTTTTGACCCATATCTTAAATCCGCTTTAAAATACACTAAAAACAATTATCTACCATCTTATTTGTTTCTAATTTAATAATTGTTAACTACAAATGTGTAAGCCATAGAACTGTAACACGGTTTCTCAGTTTTGCGTTTAATTAGATGATAATTGACAGTGTTTTATAAAATGTCCATGCCAAAAGTCAATTACAATTAAATTATGATTACAACAGCAACATATTTTACAATTATACTTGCACAATAATTGTAATAAATTATCAATAATGCAATTATAATTAAAATTGACCCCAACCCTGCCTGTAACTATTCATTTTGTCACCGTGCATTTCTACAAAAGAGCCTGATAATGAAGAATGGTTAATGAAAACAAGCAGATTGGGTCTATCAGGATACCTCTAATATAGATAATTTTTGGTGATTTCTTTTTGTGACTGCGGTGTAGGTGGATGGTAATGCAGATTAAGGTGTTATGCTGGTATGGATCTTGTGACCCTGATCATAGATCAAATATTAAATGAGCCAAAAGAAGAAGAATATTGAATGTATCCTAGATCCTGATTGTCCATACATCAGACACTGCGAAGCAAAAAGGTGAAGCTGCCTGTTCTAGGACTCTGGTAGGCCTGTAGTAGAGACTGATCATCTGTTGCAGGTCTCCATAGCAGAGCATGGACTGGTCGCCCTACATGTGGAAACACAAATGATTTCCATCTGTGTTGATGTTGGCACACAAATGCCTCGCTACACCACACCCACCCCCTCCTCCATCATCCTCACACCCTTGCCCACTACGCTGCATCCACACGTCCATCCCATCAAGAGAGTGCTGTAAAATCAGAGCACGCCTTGCATTTGTTTGCTTTTTCTTCTGATGCTTACAGAAGTGTGTGCACGTGATTACTGCACTGTACACACTGACTGGGTGGTGTTAGCCATAGCAGTCTGGGTCTGGATCGGAATTTCCGCCCCTTTTCATTTGGATTCAGACTGTCGCCCTCCTACCACGACTACTTTAGAGGATAGATATTTGGCTCAACTCAACTCTTGTATTCAAATGGAACCATTGCTGTTGGTGCCTGTCTATATGGCTATATGTCCCCTCTTTTGTTTAGCTATGAAGGGAACTTTTTTTTTGTTGAGCTGGACCCAGCATTTTATTTTCCCCACTTTAATGTAAGAAATGATTTGCATTAGTGGCCAAAGAACATTGGCTGAAACCAAATGTCTTCAGATCTAAAGGGGGAAAAACACTGCTGTGGGTAAATGTGTTTTAGGTAGTAAATGTGTATGCAGCAGAAATTTGGCTAGCAGTCACCCCCATTTTAGTTGCTTTTGGACGTCACCAGTTGAGATTTGCCTGCAGGAGCTCTTTGAGCTTTGGTCTCCACTTGGGTTCAATAAAGCTGTTTTCACTTTTGCCATAATTCCTCCACGGGGTTTCCCTGCTTTGTGGTTTTACCAACCACTGCAAAGCAAATGAGTGACATCAGCACGGTTGTGTCATTGCTCAACAGGAAATGAGGTTGTTTAACAGATCAGAGAGGAAGGCGCCACACTTTGTCACTGTGGTAATCAAACAAGTAACTGAGTGGAGGTTGTTTAAGTCCCAACTTAGAGTGTTAATCATAAGAGTTAGAATGCTTTCACAACACACAAATGCTATTTGGAAAAAGTTCCTGCTGAGAGACTGCAGCACGGATGGAAAACCAATTTCACTAGTTTTTCCTACTTCTTCTACGTTGGACAGGGTTTTTCAATGCCAAGATTTCTTCTGACACATATACTGTGATGGAAGTGACTTAATAAAGCACTAATGGAAAGCTGTGCCATCTGGAGAAGGAGGATAGTTTATTTTAAAAACCAACTAAATTCTAAGGCCGCGTGAACACTTTTTAGACACCCTCACCACTCAGTTAATGGAATTTAGATTCTTTGATGTCAATAGAAACATATGGTAGTAATTTTTACTGAAATGTATGTTGTAATTAATTCTAGGCAATGATTAAAATGTATAATCTAATTAATTGCATCATTTTTTGGGTGGTGAACTCACATTTACTTTTGTCATTTCCTGAAAAAGCAAAACTAAATTCAAAGGTAGTGTATTATCAAAAGTATGCAAATTATCCTGCAATATTATTTCAAATGTAATGACTTGTGGTTGCGCAAAGTTAAAGCTATTAAGATACTTTATAAAGTAAGCAAGAGTGTAGTAGTACAGTTGTCTGACTTTGTTCATTTGTCACTCATGGACCTATTCATTTTGCAGCTGAACCCTGTCATCTTGTCCAGTGTGCATTGGCCACTCTCTGCTTGGTCTAGTGAAGTGTCCAAAGGACAGCTGTCTGTGCTAGCTGCTACATGTTTAGCATTGAGGTGGAAAAGCTGTACTGGAAAGCGGGAGGAGGAAGCGCTTTGGTGATTAGCAAACTCTTTCTTGCTCAATTTGCACACAACTGAGCTTTTGTTTTCTATCCGGTGTGTCTTTTTTAAAAAAAAATAAAATCAACGCACGCAAAGCACAAAGGCTACGTCTGAATAGTCCCTCCTATATCCTTTCCTATTCACTTTTCCTTAACCCCGTGGATGACGTCACTGGGTTAATGAAAAGTGTTAAAAGACTTCCTAAAGGAGTTAGGGAAAGGCCATCATATTGTTTTGACAATCAGACGCACTTCCACTAGGTGACGTAATAATCCGACGGCGGCGAAGGTTAGTGACATCTGCCGTGGTGAGAAAACTACAAATTTCTGAAAATGGACGACTAAAAGCGCATTTATAACACTTTCCCCTGTGACTCTAACCGCTGATATAATCTCAAATATCACAAGGTTTGAATGTAAGTCAAAAAGGAAAAAAGGCTACCAGGTTACGAGGAACAAAAGTGAAACTAAAAGAATGTCACATTGAGAAAAGTTGCTCACCTTCCACTCAGAAATCAACATTAATCCAAAATATGTATGATTTTATGAAATTGTTATATTTATGCAAGATATAGGCCTACATGACGTAGGCACACAAATGTACAACCGCACAAAGCATTCCTAGGTGAATGAAATATGTTGAATAAAACATAATGTGGCTAAAAATGTCTAATATCTTTTTCTTGAATTACATTGTGCTGTTTTATGTCAGTTATAATCTGATAATATGGCTTGCATATTATAAGATATGGGTTTTAGATTATTTACAGTTGTTCAAAGCATATTATTGCATTGGGGTTAAGGAAAAGTGGATAGGAAAGGAGATAGGAGGGAATTTTGGGACGCACCCAAAGACTTCTACTCAGGTTCTACCATTGTAGCTGGCGCATCAGTATTATGGGTATACCGGGAACTCGTGCAATGAGAAAGGTTCCCTGACCTAAGACACTAGGAACACAGAAATGCTAATCCAAAACCACGAGGAGAAACTGCAAATACAACCCACCATCAAACACTTATTGCACATTCGTACATACACTTACACACTGACAAGACAAGGGGTGCACAACTAAAGAACGAATTCTAAAACCACAGTCGGGATGACAAAACAGATTCCCAATAAAAGTACACTGACCAAATCAATACACAAGACTGACGAAAGCAAAGGGAATGTCAACTCAAGGACCCCTTTCAGGGAATGAACTCACAAGCCAAATTTTAAATTAATGGCACCAATAAAAATACAGAACATAACCATCCATCCATCCATTTTCAGACCCAGTTATTCCTGTTTGTCAGGGTCGCGGGGGTCTGCCGGTGCCAATCTCCGACTCTCATTGGGCGCTGGGCGGGGGTACACCCTGGACAGGGCGCCAGTCCATCGCAGGGCCAGAACATAACCATGTGGACTAAACACAAAACATCCCAATATACAGATTCTGACCAGTTTCAAAAATAGAATAATCACTAGGTACCATGATCAGGATCACTGATCCAGATAACTGCCACTTCTAGCAAAGGGGATATTTGGTGATCTGGTTTTCAATGTGATGACACGTCTAAAAGGAGGTTTGTATGTGATTGTTTGATTGTAAGTGTCTGATTCGAAAGTCTAATTTTTAAATTTTTCTTCTTTACTGACCAACGACACTTGTTTTTTTTATTTCTGGATTTTGTGGGTCGAGGGTTTAGCCAGTGTCACTTGCAAAAATTCTTCCTCACTCTGCTGGCTCACACTCACCTTTCTGTTTTTAATCATTTCTCATTATTACATGTTTGATCTGTTTTATTTTACTTAACATTGTAGCACTTTGAGGTTTTCTTCAAAATGTAAAGTATGTTACACATAAATATTATTATAAAGAATATCAGAAAATAAGGACACTTACCCCCCATTTAATTATTTGCTTGTGTGTTTACTTGAACACCGTACATGAATTTTTAAATTAAAAATCTCTGCTATAGATATGTGTCTATAGATAAGAGGTATATTTTTTATTTAATAATGTAACACGTGGTTTTGGGCTTTTAAAGGGAACAAACCAAAGTATTTATTATCTAACCACAACAACGTTGTTCTTTGCTTATAATATTGATATTAATAATAGTAATAATAATTAATTCATCTTCCTCACCTGCTTATGAATGAATATCAGGCTCCAAGGAGGAGAAAAAGAACGAATTAACCTACATGACATATGTACAAACATGAAAACATTTTTATTTTTACAATGCAGTTTTTTAAATGAAAAATTAAGCAAATTATATAAAAACAATTGATTGGCTGTTGGAAAGCGAGGCCTCTCACTGTTCTCTAACGCTGCAGATTAACAGTTCCCTTGCTTATACTGGTTTCATTCACACCCCCATTATTACGTGTGAAAAAAGTCAGAAAACACTCAACGCAGTTTAGTTCTCCACTCTTTAATTTCTGAGCCCAGCTGCTGAGCTGGCATTTCCGTCTATAACTGGCCTCCAGTGAAAGCACCTGTCCCACAAAAACACACACTGAACAAGGCCATTGGAGAAAAGTGCTGAAGAGGAAGTAATGAATTAAGTTACTGAATATGAAGTTGGGGAAATGTCTTGTTTCTTTAGTGGTAAGACAAGCATGGGTTGTCCATATATAAACAGAGGTGGAACATTATGGGAACATGGTTGGCAAGAACCAAGGTTAGATCGGTCAAGTGAACCATTATGTATAGTGTTAGATTGTTCTCGTTCACCTAACCACTAACGGAAATGAGTAATGAGTCCCTCACGTGCTTCACCTTTACCTTGTTCTGCTCATTGCTTTTTCTGCTGAATAGCATATAGACATTGTTTGATTTGAGTTATCATGCATTAAAAATAAGCAGCTCTGTACCTCTGTATTTGGAGCAATTTTATAAATGCATTGTGAACGCAAATCAAGCTAATTCAAGATCATAAAATTATCAGCTCTTCTCCGCCCATCCGACCCAAATCTGGGACTATATCTATGTATAAGCAGCCTAAGGGTAAAAACATTGTTGAACTTTGAATAATGACTCAAATATAGCATATTGGAGTCAGGAGTTGGCGAACATAATGTGGAGTCAATCTGACTAGATTCGAGCCAGATGCAGAGCCATTCAACCATTAGGATGTTTCTTTGAAAATACAATGCGCTGATAAACTTCTGAGTTGTTTTCCATCCAGCTGGAAGAGTAACAATGTCTGCTGATATTTGACAAAATGATCATGTGGTATTGACTCTACCCGAGTGGTTTTTCTTACCAAAATTGCCTCTTTGAATTCCTCACCAGTAGTGCATTTGAATGCTGATGGCGGTTTCTCCAGAGGTTGATTCCTCCCATTGCTTGTTATGTTGATCCACACTTAGCTTTGTCAAACAATGTGTCACTGAGTTTGTTTACTTTGACTCTTGCATGAGTTTGCTTAACTCACTCAGTGCCATTGACGAGATATCTCGTCATTTCAAATCTAAACGCTCAGCACCATTGACGAGAAACTCGTCATTTGCGTTTTTTCACGGGGATTACTAGAAAACACCCTGGCGGAGGTCCCTCATCAATATCTAAGCTGTGGGGTGTTGTAGTGACCAACTGTGTCCAGAA